>NC_135220.1:14384025-14684025 GCF_052324685.1 Brachyhypopomus gauderio | reverse complement strand
TCAAGTGTGTCTGATAAAATGTTATGTGGAACATAGGAATCCATACTTGAACTGGGACACCCATGTCCCGGGTGAACCGTGTCCACAGTCTCCAGTCTAACCTGCCTGCTGCTCTCCTCCTCCTCCCCAGACAAGGTGGTGTGCACCGTGGTTGGCTCCTCTGCTCTGTCTGGGCTGGGTGCTCACACCTGGAGGGCTCCAATGGACTGCCTTCGGGCCAGTGAGATGTGCAACCAGAACTCCCAGTGCAGCTCCAGGTTCCGCATTATGCGACAGTGTCTGGTGGGCCGGGACAGGAGCACCATGCTGGCCAATAAGGAGTGCCAGGCGGCCCTGGAGGTGCTCCAGGACAGCCCGCTGTACGAGTGCCGCTGCAAGAGAGGCATGAAGAAGGAGCTGCAGTGTCTGCAGAGCTTCTGGAGCATCCACATGGGCCTGAGTGAAGGTAGGGTTAGGGTTAAGTCTATTCACAAGGGTGTGAGTGAAGGTGGGGTTAGGGTTAAGTCCATCCACAATGGGCGTGAGAGAAGGTAGGGTTAGGGTTAAGTCTATCCACATGGGCCTGAGTGAAGGTGGGGTTAGGGTTAAGTCTATTCACATGGACCTGAGTGAAGGTAGGGTTCGGGTTAAGTATATTCACATGGGCCTGAGTGAATGTAGGGTTAAGGTTAAGTCTATTCACATGGGTGTGAGTGAAGGTGGTGTTAGGGTTAAGTCCATCCACAATGGGCGTGAGAGAAGGTAGGGTTAGGGTTAAGTCTATCCACATGGGCGTGAGTGAAGGTAGGGTTAGGGTTAAGTCTATTCACATGGGTGTGAGTGAAGGTGGGGTTAGGGTTAAGTCCATCCACAATGGGCGTGAGAGAAGGTAGGGTTAGGGTTAAGTCTATCCACATGGGCGTGAGTGAAGGTAGGGTTAGGGTTAAGTCTATTCACATGGGTGTGAGTGAAGGTGGGGTTAGGGTTAAGTCCATCCACAATGGGCGTGAGAGAAGGTAGGGTTAGGGTTAAGTCTATCCACATGGGCGTGAGTGAAGGTAGGGTTAGGGTTAAGTCTATCCACATGGGCCTGAGTGAAGTCGGGGTTAGGGTTAAGTCTATCCACATGGGCCTCAGTAAAGGTAGGATTAGGGTTAAGTCCATCCACATGGGCCTGAGTGAAAGTGGGGTTAGGGTTAAGTCTATCCACATGGGCGTGAGTGAAGCTGGATGTGCATGGTTCACCTCTGTTGGCCACTTTAAAACCGAGCTCTCTTTCTGAGCTTGGTTTGGAGTACTTGATGTGTTCTATATTAGACTTCAGGGGCCTTTATCTACGAAGCGATAGCATTATCTGCATTTTGGGTTTGTGGAGAGGATTCACATAATTCTTGTTAACGTGAAGTGCTTTTAAGTATGTGTGTGAGATGTGAAATGTTTGAGTCTGTTTGAGCATGCATGGCATTTGAGTGTAGGGAAGGCAAAGGAAAACCTGCTTTTAGCCTTTTTAGTCTGTCTGTCATGGGGGTCCTTGGGCATGTGGGGCAGTGGTTACCATTTGAGAGTGTTGAGGGATCATTATAGGATTTAGGCATTGGAAAGCAGCCTGAATTATAACCCATCTGCTTTGGCAGTTGCCGTGGCAGCCACAACAAATAGTCCTATTGATGCGAGTAATCAGGGAGTGCTTTTAAAGAGACTGCTGCTCTCAGGACTGACATTTCAATGAGGCATTGTGGACTGCCAAGCCTGCTAACTGCCTGGTAAGGTAAAACACACACAAATACAAACACACACACACACACAAGCACACACACACACACACACACACACACACGCACGCACCCACCCCCACACACACACACACACACACACACACACACACACACACACACACACACACACACACACACACACACACACACACAGAGCTTCCTTTCATCACAGCCTAGGCTCTCCAGAAAGATTATTCCCTGCAAATGTAGCACATCCTGACCCACCACATTAGAGAGGTCTGCGGTTCACGCTCAGCGCTGGATGTTGTGGAACTCTTTTATCGTTTATTTGAGGTGATGCATGAAGATCATTAGGCCTGCCTCCATAGGTCTCAGGAGGAAGTGTCACTCCAAACACACATGCCACGCTACATACAAGCTATCAACCGCCTGTTGATTCTGTTTTGTGGGATGTAGATGTATTTCAAATAGGTCTGGCATCATGGTTATGAGTGAGTGTGCACTGGCTCCTGTCTCTGTCCAGTCACTTAATTCCCTTGATATCAGCTGAATTGTGTAAAATGGACCCAGTTTTATGCCCTAGTTTGGACAGTAGTCACACAGCCCCCTTATTAGAATGTTCTCCTTGTGACTTTGTGTTCCCAAATCCACTACAACCCCTTTTGTAGAGCCAACAGCAATAGCAAATCAAACTGAGAGCAAACACATCTGAAAAATCCAGGTTGCTCTCAAGCACCGGAGAGAGACTGCACAGCTATGATTGCATCTCAACAGAACTCAATCAATTCCACTGAAAGCACACAATCAGCTGGTCTAGCAGGCTTACACAACAAGCCAGCCAACCCGAAGCAGCCTCATCTCAAGTTTATCTGTCTGTCGTTCCGTTGGACAGGGATGCTGGGATGTTCTGCTAAACAAATACACAACATCACCGAAAGGGCACCGGCTGATGCCTGGGGAACACAGAAAATGGATAGAAAGAAAGAAAATTAAGCATGTGTGTGTATATATGAGTGTGTATATGTGAGAATAAGAGAGACGGGGAGAGAGGTAGAGAGAATGAGAGAGGGGAGAGAGAATGAGAGAGAGAGAGAGAGAATGAGAGAGGGAAAGAAGGCATAAAAGACAGTGAGAAGGGACAGGAAATAGTATGAGAGAGATTGAAAGACAGATTGAAAAAGAGATTAAAAGAGAGATTGGAGGGGAGAGAATATAAGTGTTCTCTGTAAGACACTGAAGTCACAGGATTGTCTGCAGCCAGTAATGTGCTGGAGGTCTTGTCAGAGCAAACATAGTATCAAGGTTCAGTGTGGAACTGTCCCTCTCCATGGTGCTGAAATGTACAGTGTGGAGCTGTCCGTCTCCTTGGTGCTGAAATGTCCAGTCTGGAGCTGTCCCCTCTCCATGGTGCTGAAATGTTCACTGTGGATATGTCCCTCTCCGTGGTGCTGAAAGGTCCAGTGTGGAGCTGTCCCTCTCCGTGGTGCTGAAAGCACTACTGGCATGCCATCCTCGCTTACCCAGTCCCTTCCTTTGCGCTTCAAAGCGCTGTCAGCACAGGCAATATTCAATCGCGTGCATGACGCAGACAAGCACAAGCTGTGTGGCGTTGGGAGAAAAATCACCAACACAGGCCTTGCCAGCCAGGACGCCTGCAGCCCGATTTAGAAACGCAAGGCTGGTCGAGCTTTGATATTCACACCCAATTGGGTGAAGCTCTCCATCTCTCTCTCACCCCCCCCCCCCCCCCCCCCCCCCCCCTCCCCACTGCCAGGGAGGCTGGTCAGGTGTGCAGGATTAACGACACCCGCGAGCACAAAGACTTCAGGCTAGGGGACCTGTCATGGAGCACAGACAGGCATGTCAGATGGGAGAGGAGGGGGTGGTGGAGGTGGTGGTGCTGGTATGAGAAAGCCTGCACAAAGCCATGACGTAGAATAAAATAAGGCTAATGAGAGAATATGGTTAGAATGTTTGTTTTCTGTTCTGTGAAAGCCATACAGGCCAGGCAGTCCGTGTGGGTACAATGTGGGCATGTGGGTTTTATGTGAGTATTACTGAACAATGCTTAACAATGGACTTCTTTTATTGCTGTCAGTGTTGTTCAGTGCTGCTGCTGTTACTTCAACACTGCTGGTATTTCTACTCTTGATAATTCTTTAGCACTCACTGCTAGAATTATTTTAGCAATGTAAACTCTGACTTAATGCTGCTGGTGTTACCTTAACAGTGCTGCTGTCACCTCTGACACCAATTATGCATAATTCTAAAAAGCAGAACACAAATAGCTTCAGGGTGAAAACAGTGGCAACATGTAATACATGTGGTCAAGAGCTCTTCAACTTTTCACAGTTTTTGGCACAATCAGGAGGCCTATTACTACCATCAGTCTATCATCATCACAAAAAGTAAAACTGACTTGTGCCAACAGACTGTACATTGTCGTTTGTGGCCCCCATGACAGGCGCAGTGATTCAGAGATCAAGCGCTTGTTGTGGTTCCATCTGTGCTGCCCTTCAACACAGCAACCGTGCGTTACTACAACGACCGTGGCACGCTCTGGGCGCAGACAGAGGTGCTCAGTGCACGCTCAGGCCTGCCCGAAGGTCACGCCCCCACCCAAATGCACCACCGCGTTCATGTGTCACGTGTGGAAGGGCAACGCATTTCGTTGTTTTCTGTTTAGTTATTTCTATCTGTGTGGGTGACCACTGAGGACAGTTATGCAATTGGCCAGACACACTGCAGCTTGGGAGTTTGGCTCTTTCCTACGCCAGTCGTTATTTTCAGCTGTCCCTGTTAATTAGGGGATTATACTACATTTGGCAACCACAAGAGACTTTGAATAAAGCATCTTAAAAAGCAACCAGGCCCATAGCTCCTTCATAAAAAGTATATATGGTACTGTCGGGCTAAGGAACGCTCCATCTAAACCCTCATCTCCCATCAGCTCCCAGCACTGAAACACATGCAAGCTTGTGGAGCTGTGATCACAGTGGCATGACATAAGGAGGACATGTCCATCAATGCTGGTAGTATAGGTATAAGAACACGTCTGAACACATCTCCCAGCTCCAAGTAAACACACTTATGACAACACTGAGTAGGAAAGATGTGCTATGACAGGGAGGGAGAGGGAATGGTCTCCATTTCCTATCATGGATGAAGGAAGCGTTTTCTCACAATGACTCTAAGCGCCAGCCTAAAGCTCCTTTGGCTGTGCTGATGAAAGATAAGCGTAGCACAGCAGTTTAGGTTCGGGAGGAATTCACCTAAACCTTAAAGGTGGTACTGTGATTCAGAAACTGACAATGCCTAGCTATCATAACATAACCATACACAAAATCCTCTTATATACTACATCGTCACCATTAAAAGACAATGTAAATGTCTAATGAATTCTGACTGCATACATTGCTGCAGTCTTCCACTCATGACTTCAAAGACTTTCTCTGGACTGAATGGGACATCTCTGCACTGAACGTTTCTCCAGTTTTTCTGATGCACATTTGCATGATTCTGATGACCACATATCACTGGGGAGCAACCTAGCTCTGAACACTTGCCCAAGGGGATGAGATGGCTTTAAGATCTTCAACAGTAGAGAGATGAAGTTGCAAATTTTTAATGAAGATAATTAATCAAAAACTATTATACAAGCATCCGCCCCCAACCATCACCCCCTCCAAAAAGTTTTAATTAAACAAGCTTGTAGGAAAAAGGCCAGAATTCATTAGCTATTGTTGCACCTGACAAATTATGAAACAAACCCCACCTTCTGCTGCTTGCCAAGTCATCTGGTATTTCTGCCTTAATGAATCGCATTCATGCAGGACTCACCAGCGCATTAACATCCCTGCGCATCAGGCAACTCTTCTTTGTTTACTAATTGCATGCTTTGGTTCCCAGACAAAAAGCCGTGCAGGGGTCCGGACCCCTGGAGTCTCCAGAAAGGGCCATCCGCGTCCATCGTATATACGCGTCACTGCAGGACATTCTGCGATTAACCCAAAAAGAATAACTCAAAAGTCCAACTCGGGACTGCAGTCACACGTCACACGGCTGAAGGGATGGTAGTTTGTATTGTGTAACTCTTTCTGAAAGACGCCCAATTTCCTCCAGAGATTGTGAGACGCAGCCACACACATGCGACTACTCCGCTGACGACCAGGTTGCTGCATAATTGATTCCCTTGAAGGAAAGCAATTTCAAAAGCAAACTCCAACTGTTCATCTTGCATCGCTTGCTCGTTGTTCCAATTACTGCTGACTAGTTTGCCTTCTGTCTGGGGGAGGCAGGGCGGAAAAAATGTCAGCGCGTCAAAGTAGAGTGCTCTGGCGTACTAAAGCCCCTCTGATGGCGATAATAACAGATTGGACTTCTGTATAAGCAGTTCCAGTAAAATGCCAAAGCCCTTTCTGCTGTTTGTGGCAAACATTCGCCTCTCATTTACCTGTTAATGTACACTCTGTAGAGTGCATTAGACCCTGGCTTTTTACACGCGGATCACCACAAATGTGGATTTGCCTCTTTTGCATAAAATCTAAACAGTGCACATATACCGTTCAGTGATTACTCATAGAATGGGTTCAAAAAACTGTTTTATACAATCTGCGCTTATACTCATTTCAATAATGGGTTCAACTAATGGATTCTTTTTATAGAAGCTACCAGAGGAGACAAAACCCTCTCCTGACATTTCCTGACAATAACTGCGTTTTTCCTACTGTCCATGAGACAATGACTGCCAAGTTACAGCACATCATAAACACAGATCTGACTCTCGCCGCATGAGTCGCACTAATGACCCATGACACAGGGTTGTGTCAGTGAAGCTCTGCCCAACACGGAGCGAGATGTTCCATATATCTTCTGATGTCTCAGCTTGAGGTTACAGGAACAGGGACACTGAGAAGCAGGTGAACAAAGCCATCAGTCTTGCTGGATCCTGTCCTCTGGGTTGCCTCAAGCAGACAGACGCAGAAAGAGAGACAGGTGTCTTGGCTAGACGCACAGAGACAGACGGGCAAAACCCTGAGATCTGCCTTCTTCGTCTTAAACCCACAGGCGTCTTGACACTTCAAATATGCTACTGACGATGTACCATCAACACTGACCTGACTTACAAGAAGAAAATGAGGAGAGAGCATTTTACGATGAGGAGGTTAATTAGAAATTATGCAAACTTTATTGTCAGAGGTAATTAAAACGAGAGCACAAAGACAGCATAAAAGAATAACGGCACTCTTAATCACGTCCACAGTCACTGCAGACCTCAGCAATGGTGAAGTGAATGGGGAACTCAGAGCCAGAAACTAATATTTAACTGGGTCTACAAAAACTCTCCCATGTGTGCCTTTCCGTGCGGGTGTGTCACTAACAGATATAAGTCATGTTAGAGGCTCTAGCAAATGAGGGGCAATAAATCCCCTCACTCATCTGTCAAGCAAAGCCATTGCATTTTATTTGAGATGGGATCTATTCATAAATCGGCAACAACAAACTCCATGTGACTAATGTCCATTTCTTTATGGCCAATATTTCAGCATCATTATCCATTAGTGTCAGCAACAGCATCCAACGCTGCAAGGTCACGCATCTATGAAACACGGAGCCGTTGTCACGGGCTAAACGAGGCCTCCTCCGCGGCCCTGAGGTCCTGCGCTCCTACGGCAACGCTGGATCTCCCTTTGTTAAATGTCTGCAGATGAGGCGCGGCTCGTGGGAGAGCAGCAGCCAAAGTCGCAGCCAAGGACAGCGCTGCTCCGTTTACCACGTTTACGAGGCGCGAGCAGCGACGGCCAAATAAACGTGAAAGCGCATCACACCACCGCTAGCTCACCACCGCTAGCACACCACACCACTTTTTCATGCCAACACATTTAGCACTTTGACGTTCCACAGTAAAAAAAAGAAATAATTAAATAAATTACATCGATGCACCAAATCTATGTAAAGTGCGCCTGTCAGCGCACGCATTTGCACTGAATATAATGGGGCTCATGCTTCTGTATCACTTCTCTCATGCCATCTTTTTTCTCTTTTTCCATTGCCTGCATGGTTGCCGTCTTCATGCAGGGGTCTCTCCACTATTGTCCCTGAGCAGTGGTGTGGAGGGACCCATAGGGTGGTGCAGAAGGGCCCGTAGGGTGGTGCGGAGGGCCTGTAGGGTGGTGCGGAGGGCCTGTAGGGTGGTGCGGAGGGGCCCGTAGGGTGGTGCGGAGGGCCTGTAGGGTGGTGCGGAGGGGCCCGTAGGGTGGTGAGGAGGGGCCCGTAGGGTGGTGCGGAGGGCCCGTAGGGTGGTGTGGAGGGGCCCGTAGGGTGGTGCGGAGGGCCTGTAGGGTGGTGCGGAGGGGCCCGTAGGGTGGTGCGGAGGGCCTGTAGGGTGGTGCGGAGGGGCTGTAGGGTGGTGCGGAGGGGCCCGTAGGGTGGTGTGGAGGGGCCCGTAGGGTGGTGTGGAGGGGCCCGTAGGGTGGTGTGGAGGGCCTGTAGGGTGGTGCGGAGGGGCCCGTAGGGTGGTGTGGAGGGGCCCGTAGGGTGGTGCGGAGGGCCTGTAGGGTGGTGCGGAGGGGCCCGTAGGGTGGTGCGGAGGGGCTGTAGGGTGGTGCGGAGGGGCCCGTAGGGTGGTGTGGAGGGGCCCGTAGGGTGGTGCGGAGGGGCTGTAGGGTGGTGCGGAGGGGCCCGTAGGGTGGTGTGGAGGGGCCCGTAGGGTGGTGCGGAGGGCCCGTAGGGTGGTGTGGAGGGGCCCGTAGGGTGGTGTGGAGGGGCCCGTAGGGTGGTGCGGAGGGCCTGTAGGGTGGTGCGGAGGGGCCCGTAGGGTGGTGCGGAGGGGCCCGTAGGGTGGTGCGGAGGGGCCCGTAGGGTGGTGCGGAGGGCTTGTAGGGTGGTGCGGAGGGCCTGTAGGGTGGTGTGGAGGGGCCCGTAGGGTGGTGCGGAGGGCCTGTAGGGTGGTGCGGAGGGCCTGTAGGGTGGTGCGGAGGGCCTGTAGGGTGGTGCGGAGGGGCCCGTAGGGTGGTGCGGAGGGCCTGTAGGGTGGTGTGGAGGGCCTGTAGGGTGGTGCGGAGGGGCCCGTAGGGTGGTGCGGAGGGGCTGGTGAGGTGTGGATTAGGATGCGGTCTGGTGGACTTTGCTCTTGCAGAAGCAGGCAGCTCATACAGGTGTCCACACTGCAGGAGAGCAGTCCATCACATCGAGTCACGGCGTGTGCAGATAAGCCCCTGATCCAGGATCAGCCTGTAAAAGAGAAGCCATCAGGGGGCTTGTTGAAGCCACACACACACACACACACACAGGAGAGAGCCAAAGGTCCTGGCACCCCTGAAGAGGGGGCATGGGTGCAAGGTGGAGGGTGAGGCAGGTGGAGCACAAGAGTTTTCAGAGTGGGGTGTTCTGGGGGATTCAGCCAAGGTGAAGGTAGCAGCCGTTACAGCAGGGTCACGGCACCATCAGAGCAGCTTACTGGTGTTCTTGTGCACATTCTCAGTAATTTGCCATTATGATATATTGGATTTAACATCATATAAATATCCACTGCAAGCACCTCCTTTCCTGTGATTCTGACAGTGAACTAAAAATGAGATCACAAATCTCATTCATTTAGAAAACCATCACGGAGAAACCTGAGACCTTCATATCACCCCGAAGGTCTCATCACGCCTCCTCAGATGCCCTGATCTCCTGCATCTCTCTGCCTGAGCTAGAATGCAGGATACCACTCTGGATTATGGATACCACATTAAAAGTCCAACACGGATTGAACACAGAGGGGCTAATTTGAGATTTCCGGCAGTTCTGGCATCGGCCTTGGGAGAGACCCCGAGACCAAGAACAGATCCACACCTGGGAAAGTCTTTGTTCAGAAGCAAAAGACAGAACTGGTTTATTGTGAGCACTGTGTCACAGAATGAGTCTCAAGTAACAGGTACTTCTTAAGATGTTTCACAGGCTTTTTTGTTTCAAACAGTGCTCATCACACCTTCTCAAACATTTCTCCTGGGCCTTTTGTCATTCTGAACGTCAAGCGCTAACGCATCTTGTTGCCATTACAGGAGAGGAGCTCTATGAGACGTCCCCCTACGAGCCGATGCACTTCTCAGACGAGTTTCGTCTCGCTTCCATCATTTCAGGTAAGAAATATCAGTGTTCTGCTCTAACTGGCGACACATTTGATTTTTTAATTGGAGGTCCATTCAACACAGAAGGTTATGAAGTGCAGCGGGTCTCTGTCCTTCAGGTGGTAACTAGAGATGGATCAGTCCAAGTATTGATTTTTTTTTTCTTTTTTGTCCAAGTGCAGGAGATGAGTAGATAGATCTCAGGTAAACAGAGAACACAAACAGGAGGTTTTAAATTGGCATAATTTCACTGTCTCATTTATTCACATAAAAGCGTGGGATGCAGACATGTGATTCAGCAGGTTTTTCTATTTCCCAGTGTCTCATCAACAGAGTTGGTCCATACAAAGCCTGCTGCAACAAGAATAAGGAGGTTCTGCAGTGACAAATCTGTTGATAAGACCTCAGCTAACCCAAAGTTGTGCTTAAAGTGAATTATTTAGCCTCTGCAAAAATGAACTAAAAATAGGATGCCTGTCATGAGAAGCAAGTAGAACAGCATATTGCAGATTTTAAGAGACATCACTAATATATGGTATATGGTTTTGCATGGAGATCTTCATTATGCGTTACATGCCCATAGTACAACACAACTCACCCTGATTCTGCTTTCTGAAGGTTGCACTTTCTCTTCAGTGTTTAATGAGCACGTTCATCACCCAGCAAACGGAGTCATTAACTGGAGTTCGATGTAGAAGTGCATACACAGCTCAGCTCTTACATCAGACCTAGATCCCCAGACATCTCCACATCTCCTAAGTACTAATATTCTCAGATCCTTCTGTTTGTTTAGATCAGGCTTGATATTATTAGTCCCATATTGACAGAGGATTTCAAATGCGGGACCCATCTGAGTAGTTTATTAAAGCAGTAGAGGAGGATGTTTTGGGTATGGAGGTCTCCAGGGACGTTCACTGCTTAAGCATGCCAAGTTTTGCTCATAAACTGGAATTGTGGGTATTACAAGGGCATTATAAGGGTATAAGGGTGTTATTTTGGGTATGAAATAACCTTCTCTGTAAATGTAATTTAAAAATGCTGTTCTAAGTTAGTCAAAGTCATTATATGTGTCTAATTTATGTCTTAACCTGCATATTCCATCCGGTGGATTCGAATACAATCATCGGAAAACATTAGGCGTTTCTCAATCAGACTGTATCATCTACTACAGTACCCAAAGGCCTGGCAGCAAAATGCATTAGTTGTTCATTCTTACACAACAGCCATGTATTCTTAACGAGATGAAGGTCCTCTTTAGTTTGGATAAGTGCACGTCTTCTGCAGACTCGTTAGCGCTACGTGTAGGCTAACTCCACCGCTACACCATAATGCTTCACTTCATTGTGCTTCATGTGGGTTTAATTAGCGCAAATGCAACTGGGCTAGTCACGATTATAACAGCAATCCACTCAGGCCACCTAGGAGAACAAAATTAGCCCATATGAATCATAATTGCAGCGTTGAGGAAAAACTTGTGAATAAGCAATGATTCATTGGCTGGACCACTGGAGTTCTTTCTCTTCTTTTCTTCTTACTGTCACCTCTGGAACTTGATCGTATTTTCTTTCACAAATGAAGTGCAGAATGGCATAGCAGGGCTCCGAGAGCCTCCCGCGTTGAAGGCGTCACCTGGGGCTTTTCACACTTTTGCCGGTGGAAGTCGAAAGCCGGAAACGCAGATACAGAGGAAATAAAAGACGTTTGCCTCCCTCACTGATAGAAGGGAACAAAATCCATCCTCCATTCTGTCATGAAGAAAGCTATTTTCTTTTAAATTCCTTATGCGCCAGGTCATATTTCTTATTCTTTACCCTACAATAGAAGTAATCTGGATCTGTGTATAAGAAAGACAGCACTGCCATCTGAAAATAGCACCAAAGAGCTCACGTGACCCGCGATGGGGAAGCAGGCGCATGCTGCAGGGATTATTTGGCCACTCACGTGGCCTTTCAATCTGGGATTTCTGATCATGAAGCAGCCAGCTGGTCCAGGTTTGCTTTGGCACACTCATTTGTTGTGTCATCTCACGTGCTCATTTCTCAACATTCCTCCCTGTTCTTATGAATACCATGTAATAAATGGTACATGTGGCCTGCCCGCTTAGCAATAAACAGTTTACATGCGTAAATGTTTAGATAATTATGCAATGAACATCATGTACCCATTGCATGAGCAAACTACTGAGCAAATAACTCAAGAGCCCCTCAAGAAACAAAGGTTTTAGCTTAAAGGAGTCAACAACATGAAAAAAAAGTTGAACAACTCCCATACAAATGAAAGAAATGATACAGTGTGTTTGAACTGGCATTACTTGTTTATGGTGATTAGAATGGATTTGCAACAGGGATCTGCCTGATTCTATCTCCTTGAAGTTGGACACTAAAGTCAGTGCAGTTCTTTGAACCAGTAAAGCTTACAGGGAAGTCCCCTGTGTGGGGGGGGGGGGGGGGGGGGGGTGGTAGAGAGAGAGAGAGAGAGAGAGGGAGAGAGAGAGAGGGAGAGAGAGGGAGGGAGGGAGAGAGAGGGAGGGAGGGAGGGCTGGGGTAAGGAGATGGGCAAAATAGATGGCAGAAAAGGCAGAGAGAGATAGAAAGATAGAAAGAGAAAGAAAGTGAGAGGGAGGTGATAAAGGTGGACAGAATAAAGAGAAAGTTGGCAGGAACAAGAGAGGAGGAGGGATGGAGAGAGAACGATAGAGGAGAGATAGAGTCAAAGAGATAAGAGGATAACAAAATGCGATGTTTAAAGAAGAAAGAGAACTGCACTGTTAAAGGATGCCTCAGACTGGAGGAGCATCTTTAATCGATTAGTAAAGAACAGGTTGTTGAGACAGAGCGGATCTTCAAAGGATGCTTATATTCACATGCAGATAACATTAAAGGAAATTACATTCCAAAAGTAGAGCGTGTTATTTATCTATCAGGTCCCAGATATGGTTGAATCTTCTTTCTAAAATGGTTCATGGTCATGAATTGATATTCCAAGCTGATCCTTGGGTCCTCTTCTTTATGGATGTGCAAAACCTACCACATGCAGGGTTGCAACATGTCGGACATCTCCATAACTGTGGAAATGCCCATTTGCTTAATATCATGTTCTGCACATGGAAGGAGGCGGAGAGGAGGTGGATTGAGGCTTTGACGAAATTAATTGGGAGGTCCATGTAAATCAGGTGGTGCAATGCAGGCTGTTGTGTTTTTGCTAAAATAAAGCCCCTGCAGGGAAGCCCCTAGGGCTCACGTCAAAAGCCGCCATGGACAAATAAGACGAGGGCCGTGTGGCCCGCAGCTCCTCCGGTGCTCGTTACACTCGTGTGCTGAAGGCAACACCCTGAATCTTGAGAGAAGGATGAAATTGGTCTGCTTTGCCAAATGACCATGGAACACAAGGCTGAGCTGTTGGGTGTGCTGTGAAGATGAACGCATCTGATAAACAAGCTCGAAGGCTCCTTAATGCAACCTGCTGGGATTTAGTAGCTGATAAAGTGAACTATATGACGACAAGACTCTGCTTATTTATTCAGACCTCAAAACTGTACAATAAAGAAATAAATAGAGAGAGAGAGAGAGAGAGAGAGAGAGAGAGAGTTTTACCTTTATTATTAACAAATTTTGGTCAGATCCACATGACCACTGGGAACATTTCTCATGCTTTCCTTGAGAGTATCAACAACTCCCCCCGAACTCTCACATTTGTATTCCAGCAATAACAAAAGCAGGCGAGAGACAGAGATAGAGAGATCCAGATAGATGGAGTGAGGGAGAGAGAGAGAGAGAGAGAGCGAGAGAGAGAGAGAGAGAGAGAGATAGATTACAGCTGATCTCCTTATTGAGTCCTTTGACCAGTTTGGAGTTTTACTCTTCCTGTCAGCCTTCACGTTCCCTCAGACACGCTCATGGACGTCTGCTGGCAGGAGTGATCTGTGTGAGAGGCTCTTGTTCAATCAGAGTTCTTTCTTTGCCTCGAAAATCTTCCCCAAAATTGCACTCTGCTTTAGAAGACACCAGGCCATGAAATGCCACCTCTGATCACCTCTGGGGGGGGGGGGGGGGGGGGGGGGGGGGGGGGGGGGGGGGGGGGGGTTGTCGAGCGTGCACAAGGCTGGGGACTACACCCTGTTTGTCAGGAAGCACAGCTTCTCATCCCAAAGACAAAAAGGAGCTACTTCAGATGTGTTTAGAAGAAAGCAGGTCTTTTCCCTGTCCCTTTGTATCTGAGCCCTTTAGAATGATTGGTACTGAACTCGCATCGTACCCCTAGGACCTTTAAACTTTGATTTCAAAGGACCCTGCAGGCATTCTTTCTCTGGCTCTCCATTTCAGAGATGAAATGAGATGGTGTTTGTATGTTTGGCCATTGTAGCCGGGAGGGGCAGGCGGAGTTGTAGGGGAAGGGGAGGCGGGGTCTGTTTGCAGGCAGGGGCGGGGCTTCTGGGCGCTGCTTTCTGCTAGGGATGCATCAGAAGGCAGGTCCATTCTCCACCTCCACAAGCCTCTGCCTCACTGAGATGCGTTGTGAAGCCCTTGCCTGACTCCCGCACCTTAAATAAAACATGTAGAGCAGCACTGAAGGGAAGAGCGCAGAGGCAGAGATGGGGGGTGGGGGGGGGGGGGGGGGGGGACGCGTCCGTCAGGACACCGACAAGCCGGCCCTGCCGTAGCACTAATTGGCCGATGCATACCTACACATATGCAGAGAATATTTATGAGCCTTGCTGGGTGGTGATAAAACCTACCGCCTCACAGATGTCTCCCTTTGAACAGTCCGCCCGTATGCGCATGCACACATGAGTCACAATGAGATAATGGGAACTGGAAAGAGACGACAGGACTGCAGGCCTATGGGCTTAAAGGGTTTTTATATATGTTTTTAAGAGTGTGTGGTTCAGATAACATCAGGGTGGTCATGTACACGCTCATTACTGATAACCATCTCTGCACTGAGGCTTCGTCCCCATTCACACTGAAGGTGCCCTCACTGAAGTGAGCAAGGGAGAGAGAGCCAGGGAAGGTGGGGGATGAGGGAGGATAAACACTCAAACTTAGCTGCTGTGATCATATCCTACAGGGCTGAACCTGTAACCAGTCAGTGCAACAGAACCATGCAGTCCAACAGAACCTCATACAAACAAACCAAAAGCCCAACCCAGAACAATAAGCATTCAGATGTTATAGCCCCAGACATCAAGGTGAACCACCAAAAGCACATATATTATAACCTACTGTTAACATGAAGTTATGAGTGTCCTGGGGGTGCTTTCAAATCAAAGCATTTTGGAATAAGAAACAGACATTATGGTCCCTGGCAGAATAAGACAAGCGCACCTGTCTGGTAAAATCAGTCTGTTCAGCATTTCCTCCCCTCCGTCCGTACCACACAGAACAGCTTATCCAACAGTTCTCCTTGGATAAAAACTCATTAACAATGGAGAACAAAGAGGAGCAGCTACAGAGACTTTAAGGAAAGTACAATTACAGCACAGGTGTTCTCAGTGGGGTGCGGAGAACACCAGGACGCATGATGGGTGAAAAGGCAGACGCACCACCCGCCTCCGGGACGTATCCACCCTTCCATCTCTCTCTCTCTCTCTCTCTCTCTCTCTCTCTCTCTCTCTCTCTCTCTCTCTCTCTCTCTCCTCCAACAGCCATGGACTCGGTCTCGATGAAGGCGGGCCTGTGCTCCGAGGCGGGGAAGCCGTGCAACCCTTGCCTGGACGCGGCAAAGTCCTGCAACCTCAACGACACCTGCAAGCGGCAGCGCTCCGCCTACATCGCCACGTGCAACCGGGCCACGCCCCTCGCGCAGGCCCAGGAGCCCTGCAACCGCAAGCGCTGCCTCAAGGCCCTGCGACAGTTCTTCGAGCGCGTGCAGAACGAGTTCAGCTACCCGCTGCTCTTCTGCTCCTGCCAGGACAAGGCCTGTGCCGAGCGGCGCCGCCAGACCATCGTGCCCGCCTGCTCCTTCGAGGAGAAGACCAGGCCCAACTGCCTGGAGCTGAGGAGGACCTGCCGCACCGATCCCCTCTGCAGGTATGCGCCTGGGGGTCAGGGGTCAGGGGGTCGGGGTCAGGGGGTCAGCGCACAGAACTGCAGGGACGGTGGAAAGTCAACCACAGCGAGAGTAGCCGCAGAATTGGGAGGGAGTGGGTTATTGTCACACGGTTCGTCTGCAGATCTCTACGTCACGTGGACAGAACACAACTCAGCAATGGAATTAGGTGGGCTCAGGATTTACATGCAAATGATTGTATTTTAGCCAATTATGTAATTGCAGGTATGGAACAAGGTGGGGCGTTTTGACTTCTTGAATCAGTGAGGTTGATACATTGAATCAGACTCACTGCGCTCAGTTCCACATTGAAACTGAAATGATCTGCACATCCAACCGTAGCCACCCAGACATTATCTCATGGAGATACACCCACAGTAACAGGTAGCAAGAATCACACAACACAGACAGTAACCATCGATGTGAGCAAATTATATCAGCCCTGAGAAAGTTCCAAGAAGCCATTCACCTCAGTGACCTCTGACCTTGTTCCTTCTGAATGTTGATAGGTTGTGGCTGTGTTTGAGCGTGTTTCTTGTGTGTCGTCACTTCACAGACACAAAAACATTACAGCTTTTTATTTAAAAAAGGTTTGCCTGTTTTGAAAATGCAAAAATTTTGATTTATTGAGTGTTTTAAGCCCTTTTGGTTAACAACGGCATGTGAGATGAGACATTTCTGAGACATTTGCTGGCCAGCTACTGTCAGGATGCCAAAACTCTGAAAACAATTACTAAAATGCAAATATTACATTTTACAATTTTGCACAAACACATACTTAACACCATTTACATCACCTCATAATATTCAGTAATTGTTAGATTGGAAACTGAATATTTTGTGATTTTTTTCAAGCTGTTAAAAAAAGTGCACAGAGGAGATTCCAAAAGGTGGTGTGAAATGGGAAGTTTTTCTGAACAGGTCCTGATCAAAGGGCTGTTGATGAGTTAGTTCTACATCGTGTGTGCTATAGATTCGCGGATATGGTAAAGATGGATTTCTGCTCAAATGTGGAATTTGATTTAGTGGGTAGAAAGTTTAAGTGCTGAAAGGCAGAAGTGACAGTCTGGTGGTTATGACTGAGCAGTACTGTAATGTACTGCACCTCCATGGTGCAGAACTGGCAGCCCTGGGAAGCGTGAAGTCATGGATGAAATGTGCCTCTGGGCAACAGGTAGACACTGGAGGGGGCAGATTGAGCCAGAGTGGGCAGATTGAGTCTGAGGGTGCAGATTGAGACTGATAGAGCAGATTGAGACTTAGGGGGCAGATTGAGACTGGGGGGCAGATTGAGACTTAGGGGGCAGATTGAGACTGGTGGGGGGGGGCAGATTGAGACTTAGCGGGCTGATCGAGACTGAGGGGCAGATTGAGACCAAGGGGGCAGATCGAGACTGGTGGGGGGGGGCAGATCGAGACTGGGCTGATGATTGTACACTTTGTGACATGCTTCAATGCTTCATAACTAATCTGCATAAAAGTGGAACAGTTGTGAGCTTCAGGAGTCCTGGAGGAGCTGAGTCATGGCTGGTCTCTGATGTCAGAGGTATGACTTCACAGTGCTGCAGTCGCCCACACGGAGGGGCTGACTTACTGACTCTGGCAGCTTTCGTGGTTTGCTAGTGTGAACAGCCAGTGAAACCAAAAGCTTCATTCAGTTGTTAGCGTGAGTGCACCTCGTGGCTCAGATACACCTAAAAAAAAAAACAGCAATGACCCAATGCCTGTTACACCAACGTCAGCACACTCCTCTCAGTACCACTGGTGATGATGTAGATAATATGTCATCACCAGTGTGGTACTGAGATAAGAAACCGTCCAGTGATGAGCAGTGTGGAGAGAACCGTGCATGTGGACACTGTGATTGTATGACAAAAAATCAGTCCATGAGACATACCTGTTAAAGCCAACACTGCAGGTGCAAGGAAGGTGTTTGTAATAAAGTGTCTTCTGAGGGTAATTTGTTTCAAACAACCAGCGGCTGGTCTGATTCAACATAAACAGGTTTGGGGCAATTGAAAACCAAACAGTCCCAACACGCTCATGAAAAAGGCACAGCGACAAACCGAGAGACTTCATCCTTTAAACAATAACTCGATGCAACTTATCGTCATTCACAGCTCCCACGTTTCCTGGCAGCATAAATCAATGATTGATATCACACAACCTCCCATAATCCTCAGAGTCTATTAGAAACAGTAAGAATAGCTGTTAAATTGAGTGGAGAATGTTAATTAGCCTGGTCTGGTGAGCTAGGAGGAAATCAATTGGCTATGTGACAAGTGAAGCTCCCCTCTGAGATCACCACGCTCAGTCCGGCCCAGCCAAGGCAGAACTCGGTCCTCGCCAGAACTGGCCGGCACACGCACTCAGACGTTTATGAAAGCATTTAAAACACATTCTGAATGTCAGACTGTCGCAATTGTTAAACAGAAAACCGGGAGAACAACTGGGGTCACGAAGGAGTCCTTTCATCGGAAACGCACGGCGGTGCCAGTGAAATGTCAGCATGGTCCGCCGTGACTCGTGTGGCCCAAATCGGGCATACGGAATGTGCTGCTGCGTTTATATTTTTAAGAATAACAAAGCTTGATGAACACCCTTCATCAGGGACCCTACATGAAACAAGCTCCCAAACATATTTCCTACGTTCACATTCAAAGCTGGCACACCCAGAGCATGTCCTGGATATGTTCCTGCTACCTGCAGCAGGAGAAAGAGAGAGAGAAAAAGAGAGAAGGGGGGAGAGAGGGGGCAGGGGGAGAGAGAAAGAAAGGAGGAGACAGAGAGAGAGAGAGAGAGCAGGGGGCTGAGGGTTTGTCCTCGTATAGCTGGGTGATTTATAGGTGCTTGGCAACGTGCAGGTCTGTGGCAGGCCGACCTCAGGACTCTGACTCCTGCCTCCGTCTGCAGAAATCACCTGAGCCTGGGGTGGGACACTGGAGGACGTCCAACACTGCTGTCTTCCAGCAGTTTCCAGGCTCTATCTCACACACACATTCACACACGTGTTGGCACACACACACACACACACAGACTCAAGCGTGCACACGTAAACGTACACTGGACCACACACCCACATTCAGAGTTGTCTCTACTTGCTTCAGTGCAGCAGGCTGTCCACATTTGCAAAGGGGCGTGTATGTCGACACACAGCAGTTATATCCACAACAATAGCGGACTTCAAGGTACTCGGCTATAGCTGTAATAACTGGGAAGCTCACCGAGTGAACACGTAGTCAGACGATATCAGTTACCCCCAAATACTGATGAGCAGCACAGTTCTGAGAATGTTTTGGGGGCTTTTATTTTGATATTTTATGGTTTATGTTAATGATCAACAGATGGATCACAGACACAGTGTAAACATAAATTTCAATATATTATACATATTCAGAATGTGAACATTTTATAGTGTATGAAGATATGTAAACACAGTTCATGACACAAGAGCAAAATGTCTACAATTGTGCCAACTAAACTCTGGCAGAAATGGAGCATGAGAGGTTCTGTGCTGTAGGGTGTTTACCGTCACAGACTTTACAAAATATCTAAATTGTAAATTGTGGAGACCCAGAAAGACTCATAAGTGTCTTTGTTGACTTACCACCAAGCAAACTCCAAACAAAATAAATACAAGGAACAAACATGTTTTTTGCAGATTAATAATTGGTTGAAAACAGAGTGGTTTTCAGACCTAAAAGAAGAAGTGTTCTTTGTTTTTCCGTTGTTTCTTTTTGATGCGTCTTATTTCATGCCTGAAAACGTGTCGGCTGGGACGGATCTGTGTCTTTGACATCAAACACTGAGAAGAATGTTTTGATCAGGCGCATAAACGGAAGAAGACACCGCTTTAGCAGGAGTGGGCGGAGCTGAGGGGGAAACCTTTGAATTATATCACAGTGACATAAATCTTTCCTCTGTTTAGGTATCGGAGTGTTCATAGCCTAAACGGGTGCGCCCCGTATGCCTGGGGCTGAGGGGGCGTGAGTGTGGGGGGCTTCAGTCCCCTGTGTTGTTGGTTTGCTCACACTATGTTCATAGTGGTCTTATAACCGTTATGAAAAAAGCTTGAGGTAGAAGCTGGCATGGCTATTGCTGGGGCAGCCAGCCCTGCTGTCAGAGAGCACTGTCCTCCTCCATTCTCCTCACGTCTGAGGGATTAGAGGAGCTTGTGGAGGGGTGGTGGGGGGTTGGGGGGACGACAGGGTGGCAGGACCGTGGCATTGCAGCCCGCAGCTCCCGTCTGCTTAATCCTGCCACTGTGGGGCGCCGTGTGGTGAGCTGGGGCATGTGGCCGTGTGTGTGTGTGTGTGTGTGTGTGTGTGTGTGTGTGTATGCCAGGGACAGCATCCCAGCACAGTGATGCTGTAGACTGGCAGAAATGCTGGGCACTGTTTCTGTATTTTATCATCAGTGCTCTGTTTACAGAGGGCCAGAAAGAGGCACATACAGATACACACACACACACACACACAAACACAGAAAATATACATAAATAAATACCATAGACACATTCACATGAAAACAGACACACACACAGAGGATGTATTTTAAATAAAAAACATAGGTCTAGGGTAATGCAGTAGGCGTTTGAAATATGTCCACAACAGAAGCACATCGTCTCAATTAAATATTAACGAGTGATTTAGGCCAATTTTCAGACTAATGAGGGCAGCACCATTATTGATGCCAAGTGTTCAGTTTTCAAAGTTAAACATGTTTAGCAACAGATAATGTGTTCCAAAGGCGTCCGTGCTGACATTTGACTATAATTATGGAAAAACGGAACCCACAATTTGCTCCACCAAAGTTTGCAATGCCAATAAATAAATAAATAAAGGAGTTAGAAAGCTTCACCTGAGCGTCTGAGCGAATGAACGGGAGACAGGAGTGAAATGCGAGCCCGTGAGCCGCCCCAGTGCCAAGGAGAGCTGAGACACGCTGGACACGTCCTGCAGGATCTGCCCAGGGACCATCACTAGCACAATGCTCAGGTGAAAAATAAAGGGGCACTACCCTAAAATGCTTGCTTAAAATATATGGCCTTTGGAACCCCCACCCCCCTTTTTTGCCTGATTGCAAGACATGCACTGTCTGAGAATGTCCCAGATGGACAGGACAAAGAGGGGAGACAGGACACCATCTGCTCCTAAACACACAGTGATAAGCACTCCAATTAGACACTAAGTGGGCCGATGCCTTGCTGAGGGAAGAGAGATATTTTTGTCTGTTTAAGCAGGAATGGCTCCTGTGACCCTCTTGAGTGACAGCCGCCGATGTGCTTATGTTCTACTGGGGGGAGGGGGGGGGAGGGGGGGTACAGGGCTACAGGGGCTGGCCAGACAGACGTCTGCTTTATGGAGTTGGATGAACACATGCAGCAAGACACGGCTCATATAAAACTCTGAAATCTGAAACAAAACATGTTGTGAGTAAAGAAAGCTCATACTCTGGCTGATTCTAAATTAGAGAGCCGCTAAACTTCCAAATGCATGAAGGAGCAGGAGAGTCTGGGGCAGTTCTGAAATCAGTCTGACCTTTCCTTAAAACTCTGCAGTGCCTCTGGGACCCGGTCTGATCCTGCCATACAAATCCTCAGAGTTAAAAAATAAACAAAAAAAAATGACGCTAAAAATGAAAAGAAACAGAAAAACAACTTAATGCAGCTTCATTAATTTCCCAGCGAACTGAGCCGTCACAGACTGAAGGAGAAGGCCCGAAGCCCTGTGCTATTAAAGCATCTCCTATGGTCCCTGCTGGTATATTTTTGGATTGGTTGTGCGTAGATCCACCACATTAGTTACAGCATGAGCAGGGAGAGTCTAAATCAGTCTGACATGCAGAACCCTGATCAGCACATGCCAGTTTCAACGGGGGCAGGAGAGGAGGGAGAAGAACTCGTTCCACCATTCATTAGCTACAGCTCCCTGATTCTTGCCATCGACAAGAGTCCCGATTAACCCCGCTGACACTGGCGTGTCTGCCTCACAACAGCGCGGGACGGATGGCCCGATTGGCTCATTTCCAACGCATGTCAGTTTAGCAAACGAAGTCTGCACGGCCTTGTGAGAGCCAGGGGGCATATTTATGCTGATGATGTCAGTTTAAGTCTCCGCCCCCGCCGCCACCATAACCAAGGTCATCAGCTTACAACTCTGAACTGCCCCCACATTTAGCAGCCTAACTAACTATGTAGATCATCCAATCTGCTGTGGAATGTGTTAATGTGTCTGAATATTACATTGCAGGCTGCATAACAGCATAACGCTTTTCGGGCATTTCTTGACACAGTTCTTACTCTTAATGCAGGCTACACCGAACCCATAATCAGCTGTGGGAAGCCAAACGCCAATATTTTGTATTGCACATCATTACCATTCCCCGGATCTGTAATCGAATGTCATTATGAACATACTGGCTCACCCCCACCGCCATCTCTCCTTCATGTTAATGCATTGACCGCACTCTCCCAAAATGGCAAACGGCAAAGCCCGAGGTTTGCAGCATGCTTGGAACAGACTGATTGGCCACGCCGCCATGTTCCCAGCCGTGCAGGCGAGATGACAGAACGCCGGTTTTCCATATAGCACTTACAGCGCGGTCACAGACGAGAGCGTGCTGCATGCACTGCTGAAACGTTTCCATTCACTTAAGCGAAATTACCAGCGCATTTCTGAGATCTCTGCATTCCAAGATCAGACTTCAGCTCTGTGAGAATACAACTCATCCAGTGGAGGCTAATAACCTATGAAGGGGTCCTGAACGACTCCTAAGAGAGAGAGAGGGGGAGAGAGAGAGAGCGCTCCATATCCACGGGCACAAGTTCATCAGCAGACGCTGCTCCCCAACTGATGATTTTTTTCACACACCTTCCTGCTTCCGTGTTCAAGTCAGCGCTACGTCCACCAGGAGAGGAGAGGATGACCTGAACTGCACTGCAGGCAGCACAGGGGTGTGTCTGACTCACTCGGGTGGTGCAGGAAGGATGACCTTTTCTGCTCATACCAGAGGCGTGGTATTGACACCGGGCTTTCTTTGGGGGGGGGGGGGGGGGGGGGGGGGGGGGGTTATACTGGTACTGGCAACCACAGCTCAGTCTGGACAAGGAACTCAGGATGGACAAGTGAGGCTACAACCACAGTCTGTGATCTGCTATTAAAGGGCATGCTGACTGCTAGGCTTTCCTGCCTGCTAACTCTCATTACTGATGGGCATATTAGGCTTTCTTGGGGTGAAACCATCTCTTAATCCAGCATCTCCAACCCCCCTAATGTATTTATTTATTTTTATAATGTATTTAATATTGTTTATTTATTTATTATGAACATTAGATCAAATGCACAAATGCTTGATAAAGTTTAAGTTGTGAAGTCATAAAGACATAATTGAGGTGGACATTCCAGTTAGTTGCCTTATGTTTCAAATGGGAATAATTTAGCCTTTCTTCCACATTATGAGAATTGGGGCATGCTTTGTAATGCATTGCAGTATAATGGTGATTGTAGGAGAGGGAGAGAGAGAGAGAGAGAGAGAGAGAGAGAGAGAGAGAGAGAGAGAGCACATGGAGGCACCATCAGAACAACTAACGACTCCACAGACACCATCAGAACAACTAACGACTGCACAGAGACTGTGTGGTGAACCTTCAATGCTACCCTCAGGCCTAGGGCCGGATCTCCTACCCCCCGGGACTGGTGCTGGATCTCCTACCCCTACCCCCCCAGGGCTGGCACCAGCTTCTCCTACCCCACAGCCCCACAGGGCAACCTGCGCATGTATATCCACCCTCTTCACCCCCCACCATGTGAGGCAGATTGCTAGGGTTATGGAAAAACCACATGCAGTCGGACAGAAAATGGCCTCGTTGAGAACTCCTGCAGTGGAGCACTTAGGAGAGGTCTGGACACGTCTCCCACAGGACACGTCTCCCACAGCACAGCTATAGATGAGCACTGTCCCGCGCTGACCAGGGGGACGGACGCCGCATAATCTAGCAGCTCCAAAGTACACATATAGCAGAAATAAATCTCACTCTTATCTCTTTATCTGAGGAAGACTGGCGGGGAGAACCATGGAGAGAGACACAGAGCAAGAGACAGAGTGTTCGTCATATTATATGATATGAAAAACTGTGCTTGATAATGATTTATTGAAGACAGATGTGCTGTTGCAACACAGCTACATAAAGGCAGAGGGAGAGTGATAGATTATTTATGGATTCATCTTCATCCTGTTTACTCAAATGTGCTAAAAGCGTTTATCAGAGATCTGCTTATCTAATAGCTTATTTACTCAGAACTGTATATACTTTATTTGTGTTTGTTTGTTCTTTTTCTCGCTTAGATCCAGATTAGCAGACTTCCACATGAACTGCCAGATGACGCCGCACTCAGTAACAAGCTGTCCTAATGACAACTACCATGGCTGCTTGGTGGCCTACGTGGGGCTCATTGGTGAGTGATTAGCAGCACGTGTGAGTGCACCACAACCTCCTCCACTCAGCTGCACCGTAAAGCAGGACTACAGCAGCAGGGCTACAGCAGCATGACTACAGCAGCAGGGCTACAGCAGCAGGGCTACAGCAGCAGGACTACAGCAGGACTACAGCAGGAAGGCTACAGCAGCAGGACTACAGCAGCAGGGCTACAGCAGCAGGGCTACAGCAGGACTACAGCAGCAGGGCTACATCAGCAGGGCAAGAGCAGCAGGGCAAGAGCAGCAGGGCTACAGCAGCAGGGCTACAGCAGCAGGGCTACAGCAGCAAGACAACAGCAGCAGGGCTACAGCAGCAGGACTACAGCAGGACTACAGCAGCAGGGCTACAGCAGCAGGGCTACAGCAGGACTACAGCAGCAGGGCTACAGCAGCAGGGCTACAGCAGGACTACAGCAGGACTACAGCAGCAGGGCTACAGCAGCAGGGCAACAGCAGCAGGGCTACAGCAGCAGGGCAACAGCAGCAGGGCAACAGCAGCAGGGCTACAGTGGGACTACAGCAGCAGGGCTACAGCAGCAGGGCTACAGCGGGACTACAGCAGCAGGGCTACAGCAGCAGGACTACAGCAGCAGGACTACAGCAGGGCTACAGCAGCAGGGCTACAGCAGGACTACAGCAGCAGGGCTACAGCAGCAGGGCTACAGCAGCAGGGCAACAGCAGCAGGGCTACAGCAGCAGGGCTACAGCAGCAGGGTTACAGCAGGGCAACAGCAGCAGGGCAACAGCAACAGGGCTACAGCAGGGTTACAGCAGCAGGGCTACTACAGCGGGACTACAGCAGCAGGGCTACAGCAGCAGGACTACAGCAGCAGAGCTACAGCAGGGCTACAGCAGCAGGGCTACAGCAGCAGGACTACAGCAGCAGGACAACAGCAGCAGGGCTACAGCAGCAGGGTTACAGCAGCAGGGCTACTACAGCGGGACTACAGCAGCAGGGCTACAGCAGCAGGACTACAGCAGCAGAGCTACAGCAGGGCTACAGCAGCAGGACTACAGCAGCAGGACTACAGCAGCAGGACAACAGCAGCAGGGCAACAGCAGCAGGGCTACAGCAGCAGGGTTACAGCAGCAGGGCAACAGCAGCAGGGCTACAGCAGGACTACAGCAGCAGGGCTACAGCAGCAAGGCTGTCCTGCTCTGTGCTCATGTCTGAAGAGAGTGACTATCTGCTCTTAGCCAGTAGTTTGGGAAGCCTCGTGACAAGAGGTCAAACAGCATGAAGCAGAGGTGCTAAATGTTTCCAGCTTCCTGGTAACTGCATCAAGTGAGTGACGGCCGCAACACTGATGGTGCAGATTAAGCTTTGCAGAAATCAATGCTTAACAAAACCTGCCCACGGCCTGTAGATCCAGCTGCTCCAGAGAGGAGAGTACCTGAGCTGCATGGTTTCAGAACAGGAAGTGTTCGCCTGTCTGCGCAGGGTGAAAGGTCAGGGAGGTCTTTGTCAGTTTTGTACATGACTTTAAATTGGTGTGAATAACATCACGTGCAAAGACAGGATTTAAAACTCAAACTGGAATGAAATTAATTTGTAAGGACAGTATTCAAAGTCTTAGCTGATCAGACAAAATTATATTTAAGAGCTACAGGGTTAAGACAACAAAAGCCAATGACAGCCAATGCAAGAGAAAGAAGTCAGACAAAAGCACGATGAAGATACGAGAAACACAAAGGGCCATTGCTAGATGAGACGGACGAGATGTGTACGTTTGTCCTGTTGAGTCCTGTGTCTTCAGAGCCCTGTAGGGAGACCAACAGCCTCAGCGTGTGCTTCTGACCCTGGCAGGATCGGACGTGACCCCAAACTACGTGGATGCGAACCACTCCAACATCACCATCTCCCCCTGGTGCAGTTGTCGTGGCAGCGGTAACCAGGAGACGGAGTGCGAGGCTTTCCTCCACGACTTCAGAGAGAACACGTGTCTGAGTGAGTGCAGACACTGCGGCGTCATTCAAACAGCCTCACTAAATCCAAATAAATAACAAGACAGTAAGAACGACAGCTTGCAGCGTCCATTAGGTTGATCTCGCAGACTGTCGACGCCCATCAAATACCTTAGGTTTTTAGATTCTGGTGTGTGTGTGTGTGTGTGTGTGTGTGTGTGTGTGTGTGTGTGTGTGTGTGTGTGTGTGTGTGTGTGTGTGTAGAAAATGCCATCCAGGCATTTGGTTATGGGGCAAACGCAGGGCTCCTCCCCATAACAGAGTCTCAGTCTGGCGTGACCTCAGAGCGACCGCAACTCCAACCTGCCATAATCACCAAACCTGCCGTCAGCTCCAACGACATCCAGCCTGTGGACAGCGCGTGTGTGTTCTCCACGTGTGCTAACCTGAAGGTAATGCTATGCCCTGCTCAATCCATGTGAAATGTGTCAAAGAAATATGTACCATTGTGAATCTGAGAGACCTGTTTACACAGTTTAGTTTATGACAAATGGTTTTTATAAATCCACGGAAGTGACTGGTTTATAGGTGTTTGACAATTCCATTATCCAATATCATCTGCTTGCTTGAAGTAAGTGACAAGAATCACTGTTTTACACCTTCTTCCTGTTCCACCTGATTTCAAACAGATAAACACTGGTAACCCCTGTCATGGTAACCCCTTAGACTTGAGCCACACGATGGGTGAAGTAGGTAATCAGATTTAAAAACGCCACTTGAGAAAAACATCCTCCAAAAAGCAGCTTCATTTCCAGAAGCCAGCTGAAGTATTGCACTCCTCCACCACTCCTCAAGGGGTTGGATCAGAGCACAATGACAAAGGTCACACTTCTCTTCATTTAGATTGGCACCAGACTGCATTAATCTGAAACCCCACCACCCTTTTTTTAGCCCTACCTGCATGAAAAGCAGTTTATCTGCTAATCCGCGTTGTTAAGGAGCTTCTGCACAGATGATCAGTGCCACATGGCTCCGTTGTCAGCTTCTCCCTCCGAGCACGTCTGTCCTGGGCCTTCATTAGCATCTGGGCATGAAAGCCACAAATTAAGGTGGAAAAAAAAATTGCCAGCGATGAGATTAGCAAGGTGTTACACATGACACGACTGGTTTAGTCGTTTGTTTGGCAATAGCAATAACAGGAGCACTAAGCCTCTGTCTGAGTGTGCTTATCTGAGGATTCTGTCTTTTGATTGCTCTGGGCACCACCGAGCTGCAGGTCTCGCTGCTGCTTTTGCCTTCAGAATGGCAAGTGGCTGGGTGTCGCACGTGGAGTGATCGGGCGGTTCACTACTGCCACGCTTCGGCGTGATCTCACTTCTCCTAAAGCGCGCTGACATTTTACAGGAGGAATCGTTCCTTCCCGTAATGTAGGTGGTGTTTGTGCACTGGACATATTATGATGTTAAAAGATGGAGAGAGAGAGGTAACCTGCAGCACAGAGGAGCCTCTGCATTAGTGCCGTAGAGATTCTTCAGCAGAATATTGATGACTCACACATAATATTTCAGAATTCGTTCTATTTATGAGCCGGGCTTGCTACCCCCAAAGGATGTGTGTTCCCATCTGAAAATGGATTCTCATGCGCAAACGTGAATCTGCTTTTAAATATTATCAAAAGAGTACCGTATTCCTATCTTTCCAGATGGCAACATTTCACTTCTCAAAAGAAAATGGCTAGAGTGTTATCATAGATGCAGTTTCCATGAGTGATGAATCCATGAGTCCATTTATGAAATGGTGAACAGGACGGCCATGTTCATGTGTGCTTACATAACCAGGATGGGTGGTTAGTATTTTGTGGGACAGGGATTAATGTTAACTCACAGACTGCTAGTCTGGTATTTCACATAGAGGGCTTTCAACTTTACAAACGGAAAGTACAGAGAATCTACGCTGTTTCTAGAAGACATGCTCAAGTATAATGAACCAAAATTATTCATAATTGTCCAAGAAGCTGTTATTTCAAATGTCTGCTAGCTAGAATAAAATCTAATCCATCTATATGATAGATGATTATCTCTTGATAGATGAGTGTGATCAGCCAATAATTTAACAAGTAGCTCATATTTCAGCTGCGTGACTCTTTAGTCTGGCCTTATTTGCAAGAACGAACGTGCTGCACGACAGTTTCAAATTCACAGAGTAATTGAAAAGCAATGACAGATTAAATAGACTCCCTGTGGAACATTCTAATACTTTGTCAAATAATTCCACCAGTTATCTAATCAGCTGGACACATTTCCACTGGCAGATAGCTGACGGAGACGCAGCTTCTCTTTGTGGTTAAATCACATGGCTTAATACAAAATTCATTATTGACCCAGAACATGTCTGAACTAAAATATAAATCTCTTTGGCACGTCACTCCTCTGAACTAACCCCCCCCCCCCCCCCCCCCCCCCCCCCACACACACACACACTTTGTCCAGTGAAGTGGCAAGTCCCCTGGGTTTGGGTCATCATCGCCAGGCAGAACAGCTAATCAATAAATCTTTGTAATCTGATTAAGTGATGGCAGAGGGGTTTTATGTTATCCTAACACGAGGCCTCTTCACTTGAGGTTCTAACAGAGATGACTCAGAGGATATTTCAGCCAATATTCCCTTGACTGCATTTTTTCTTGGCTTCACTCTCTGTCCAACAAGTTGGTCTTCAGAATTTTTTTTAGAAACATCATACAGAAAAGCACAAAGGACCATAAAAGAAGCAATTCCACCAGGAGCGTGAAACACAGTGTTCTCCATAAACGACTTCCAGACTAGACAGGAAATTGCCCAGCCGATAATCTGAAGAAGTGTGCCAAACAAAGAACTGGACTTTCACAGAGAATCAAATAGCTCTCAGAGTTCAGGTTCACAAAGTTAAATTCCTTCCCACGTTCCAACTCCTTACATTCACTAATTAAAATCAGCAGGTAGAAATAATAAGTGATTCAACTTTGTGACGGCACTTTTATTTAAACATTTTTATTAGAAATCAGTAGAGGTTCATAGAAAAAAGGAAATGCTTTTTTAGCTCATGAGGACTGAATGAGCCCCAGTGTAATCGTCATCCACCAGTCATCCTGTTTAGTCTCAATGTAGAACAAACACGTGTGATATAACTCATTGTTCTAGAGTGACGGGTTATATAGATTATTTCTCTGGAGTCACACCCAAAGTAGCGTATTATTCAGGTGTCACTCGTGGTAAAGTTCATAGCTGTGGGGTCACTCGTGAAATAGCTTATCGGTCTAGAGTCACGCATTACAGAGTTCATTGTTCTACAGCCGCACAAATGTGATTGGTCAGGGGTCATGCCTGAAGTAGCTTGTTGTTCTGGGGTCTTTAAGCAAGCCATCTGTACACTGCTGATGCCCTGATCTCCCCCGCTCTTCCAGGACAGTGGGCAGAAGTGTTCCCCCTCCAGCAGTTTTGAATGCACTGATGAGGTAAGAGATAAAAACCTTCAGGTCTTCTCAGACCCAGCCAGACACTGCAGCTCCTGTCCCCCGCAGGACTTTGATGAGCTGAGGGCCGGTGTGCGAAAGGGCCCTGGCTGAAAGAGGCGGGGCACTGATGGTTCATCTCCATGCCAAAGCGTGAATGGCTGAAGGCTTCAAAGGGCACATTCTGGTCACATGATCTGGTCACATGACTGATCTATGACCGATTCAGGTCCATGTGTGTCCATTCAGGACCAATAAAAATAATATGGCTTGTAATGAGGTTTGCTGAGCTCAGAATCAGCAGCTAATCTCTGCAAGTATTCCATCATCTGTTTTATTTACAATACTCTCCCCTTACAGAATATGCTGGACCCCATGGAAGGTGCCGTTGACCCAATGGGATCCCACCAATCAAAGAACAACAGAGCTACATGGTCAACCGTACCTCTTCCCAGTGTCTCCGTGGCGACTGTCATCCTGTCCTTCATGTTAGTCAGTCAGGTCCTGTAAACCTCACTTGGATTCCATAATGCCAAGAACATTTAAGGGACAACCACTTCCCAACCAAAAAAAAAAGGAAAAAAAATCAAAATTGACTTTGATCTTTCTGTATGTGTGTGTATATCACACTCCATCTTTAACAATTTTCAACTACAAAGAAGGAAGCAACAGCTGCATAACATCCTGCATTTTGGGAAAGCGAATTCCATGACCATTAGTCTAGCACCATGGCCTCCAGTGAGGAACGTTTGGAAAGGTTGGGTGACCTAACTGCCTACAGAAGGAATACTCACCTTCCCCAGGAGTAGAATGGACCGAACTTTCTGTTTGTGACATAATAGAACACACCCAACCAATGGTGAAGCACGTACCTCAGTATATCACTTTGGATAAGAGACAACATTTTTGATTGGAGGTGTTCATACACTGACCGACTCACTCTGTATATTACCATCCAATCAGAGCAAGACCATCTTCAAAATAAAGCTTTCTTCTGCTCTCTAACATGGCAGTATAGTAATATTCATAGACCATTACTGATCAGTCACATGTAAAACATTTCATTTATGGTTACGGTGTATGAAAATCTAGCTATGTCCCCCTTTTTGTCACAAAGTTGTTGTCAACTAACATACAAAAAGTAGAAATCCACTTAATCTGTTTTTATTTGCAGAGCTCTGCAAAGAAATGTCACAACATGTGCCGCTAAACTGTTGATACTGGACCACGTTAGATGGTAACTATGGACAAACGGACAAACAAGGTTCTCCTTTGAGATAAGTGAGATTGTGTTTCTGTGAGGTTTCATCCAGTCAAGCCCTAGCAGTGGAGGGATTCTGGGATGAGCCATGTCAAACGCGTCACAACAAAAAAGTGTCAGTGCCCGTAATGTTCCTCTTAGGCTGTTATTATGTGTCTTTTTTTCTTTCCCCCCTCTTTCTCTCTCTCTTTTTTTTTTGGTTCCCTCTAGAGACTTGGATTACAGTCATTTGAGGCAAAGCGCTCCAGGGACAAGATGAACAAAGCTCCATTTGCTGAAAGAGTACATCGTTAGTGTTTTATAGTGTGCGATCTATTGTGCGGCCTTACATTTTGTTGTTGCTTTGTTTCTTTCTCCTGTGTAATGGGTTCAGGGTTCAACTTGCAGGGCAGGGTTCAGACTGTACCACTCACAGGACAGGGTTCAGATTGTACCACTCACAAGGTAGGATGGGGACAGAGCTGATACTCATGATCTCAGAGGTTCTGAATGAAGAGCTCCAATGATTCCAAAACAAACAAAAATAAAATGTTTTTGGTTACTCTGTGTTGCTTTAAAACAGAGTAAGGTGTGTCAGAGACTTAAGAATGTGTAAGAAATATTTGTCTAAAGTCTAAATAAAAACATCCTAGTAATGTTGTTGATAAATGAGTGTTGACATACCGTAGGAACGAATGTACCCAGGCTTAAGGTGTGAAACACTGGGTTAGCAACAACATTCTGAAGCAAAACCATCATCAAATAAGTTTGGTTCATTCTGTCATGATAGCAGTCGGCTAGTCTCCACCAGGAGACGTCTGCTGTTTTTATTTTGATTCACATGACTGTATGCAATGAATTATTAAATCATACAAATAGAAGTTACAATGGATATAGAAAGGGAAAAACATACATTAAAGGGAAAAACATATTAAAAATATCTGCATTAAGATCTCTGCTACTGTTTTAGGATTATGTTTGCTTAGGTTATCAAACTGATCTTCTAAAGCTCAGCTGGTAGAGCAGGTGTGCTGATGTTAGTAATACCACGGTTATGGATTCACTTGCCAGGGTGTACACATATTGTCATACTGAGAAATACATACATCTGGATAAGAGCGTCTGGTAAACCCTGTAAATGAGTAAAGTGTGATACTCATTGATGTTAATTATCTTAAAATATGTATGGAGATTATATATAGATTATAGAAAGTATCTTAAAATATTAGCCAACTTTTAATGAGGCCAATACCAATGAACTATACTAAGATGTAGAGTCAGTTTGCCTCAAATAAAAAATTTCAGTGTCACTTGTATAAAAGAACAAGACGTGTGACAGCACTTAAAACCTTTCCTCAAGTTCTCTCTCGCTGGTTTTCTTCAAAGGAAATAACACTATGATATTAAACACTGATAACTGCGATAACACATGATTATCATAACAAGAAAGATCTCCTGCTGTCCCAGCTCCATTGCACAAAAAACAAACCATGAGGCTTAATTGTTCAGCTAGTGAAAAGTGAGAGAATGAAGTCAGGGTATGACTGTTCTAGAGGTGGTGCAGCTGTGCTAGGTCTCTCCACCCCTCCCTCCACCCAAAATCAGTAGCATGTCTTAGTCGAGCCCATTGGCCTCATCTACATGCTCTACACCTGCAACATATGAAGTAACTGTAGATCTAGAGATAGATCTCCATCTAGAGTTGGTGTAAGATCTTTACTGCAGCTGAGGTCATTAACTACTGAGATACCACCTGTTCCTCATCAGTTCACCTTCTCCACCCAACATTCTCCACCAAAGTTCCTCGGGCACCGTTGTGTCTGCTACTCAGGCAACACAGTCAGAAGGGCCACCAAGACTTTTTTTGAATCATTGGATTTTTACATGGTTATGACATTTTACATGGTTGGTCACACGGTCAGGATTAATCACCGATTTTGCCAAGGGCAACCTGATGATTTTATAGGGATACTGGCAAATATTATTGTCTGCTCGCCCTCAACAAATCTATAATGATACAGTCAAATCTATATTGTTGCACTGTTCTCCCTTACGGAATGAAAAATCAACCTGACACTTTTCAGTGGTTAATAAAAACCTTTAAAGTTACAATGGCTTTAAATAATGTAATTATGATGCGATGCTTTATGGTGATTCGTGGTGGGAACACCTGAATCATCCAAGGGATCTGTGTACTGAGCATCTAAATGCTCAGCTTGTCCTAAACTTGGCCAACTGTGAGCTAGAATCTTATCTAGGGCATCAGGCAGGACAAGGAAAGGTTATAAGCTGGATCTAGACAAGCAACGGTTCAGGCTACTCTAGATTTTACCAAGTTAAAAACCTCTAATTATTAATTCATGAATTAATTAGTTAATGGATGAGAATTTTAGGAATGTGTGGGATGTATCCTCCTTCTCCCCCTATTGTTTAAGCAGTGATTTTGCCTTGGCATAAATCAAAGGAATGCTAATACGTTATGCTGTTTTTGTGTCCCCATAGTTCAAATTTTAAACTGGCTGTAGATGTCTGTGATGTAGAACTAGAGCAAGATGAATCAGGAGAAGATGGACCAGTTGCATACTGTCTGATAAGCTTAACAACAAATTTACTCTGCTACGCAGTAGGAAGTCTTGGCTTTGCCCAAATGCTCTTAGCTTCTCTCACTTTGAGGTGTACCTACTCAGCACTCAGGGGAATGTGGTCATGTACACTGACCACAACCATCTCACTTCTCTGGCAAATTTCCAGCTTCCTAATCAGAGGATTCAGGTGTAGTCTAGTCTTACCTGGTGGTACAGCATGCAGCAGGGACAGAGAACATAAGTGCTGACACACCGTCTGGGAATGGCTGTGGTCTTGGTTACTTTGGGAGCGGCATGCCGGGACAGACAGTGCTCTCCCCATTTACACTTGTGTTTTATCAGAAGGACGAAGGATTTAACACATTAACGTATATAGACAGAGATGAAGTGTGTCCTGTTGGTGAACCATGTACCTTTAGTAGCGACTGTTTCTTTTTTTTGAGGGGGAGGGTATTCGGACAGGGTTAGCGACAGGCTAATTTTCCAGGGGTGCCCAGACAACCTCACTTATCTGTGGCTCATGAGATGGTTCACCTGTGAGGCGTTAATGGCGCTGGGGCATGACGGCAGGCACTCTTCTTTTGTTCTTACCTGCGATGTTTCCCCTGACTGCTGTGTTTGTGCTTCTATCAACCGCTATCGTATTGGAAAAACTGAAAGAATTAACCAAGTCAGAGGTTTCAGCATCAGTGCTTTCATAGTGTTGGTGTTATGGACAAGTGAACATGTTTACCTATAAAATGTTAGCATAGAAAAACAACACAGTACTGCCAATTCATAATGTGCTCCAAACATGTACTCCATGTGCAGTGGTCCGTGTGCAGTGGTCCATGTGCTGTGGTCCGTGTGCAGTGCGCCATTTGCAGTGCTCTCTCTCTTATTACAGCTGCTTACACATTCTCCGTTAGACCGCGTCTTCTTGTCAGACCTGATTATGAAGTTAGAACATCTGTGCTGCTTGGTTAAAGGGAGGGTTCTCCATGAGCACAGCGTGCATGGTCAATTTAATCCAGTCAGGAAGCACAAAAGCTTCATTACATGCAAAATATGCCTCCATTAAATCTACATTAGGAGGGAATATGCAGGAAGAGGTCTTCTCTCATCACTATGCCTTAGCTTCATCTTAGCTTCATAGTCACAGCGTGTCTGTCTGCAGTGTAAGCGCTGTACTGTACCGAAACTGTGAGCACTGCAAAGAATTAGCATGTAAATCGGAATGTGTCATATATATGAATGTCACGCTCTGTGCTGCACAGCAACATGGAGAAAGAAAGAAACTGTAAAGCAGAGAAAATAAATGCTGGTTGTGTTGACACAAGAAGGATCTGAAGGATTGCTGGACAGTGCAGTGCAGCCTGTGGTCTAATAGACAGCATGTGTGTGAACTAATGGGACGATTCCAGATGTGCTCCAGAGCTGAACTAACGGGACGATTCCAGATGTGCTCCAGAGCTGAACTAATGGGATGATTCCAGATGTGCTCTAGAGCTGAACTAATGGGACGATTCCAGATATGCTCTAGAGTTGAACTAATGGGACGATTCCAGGTGTGCTGTAGAGCTGAACTAGTGGAAGGATTCTCAATGTTCTCTAGAGCTGACCTAGTGGGAGCATTCCAGATGTGCTCTATAGATGAACAAGTGGGATAATTCTGGGAGTGTTGTAGTGGTGAACAAGTAGAATGTTTCTGTATCCAGGCCATGAATTAGTGGCTCAGTGTATCTTCTGCACACTGCTGACCACCAACCAATACTAGCTCATGGATGCTCTTACAGTCATTATAGAGTAAACTGTTCTGGATTAAACACCTAGCATTAACAGCTATAGGGCATTTTAAACTGACTGCCACACAGCATAAAAATTATATTCATTAAAGTGAAAAACACCACAAAAAGGAGTTTGTCTTGTCCATGTCTTCTCGATTGTGATGGTAAGGGTGGTGTACACTGGTTAACAAAACCAGTTAAAATAATGCAAAGAATATATTTATATAGACTTTCCAATTAGGACATTTTGACAGAAATCTGAACTTTAAAACTTCAAGTTCAGAGGGCAGGATCGGTGTTTCAAAATGGATTAAGAATCGATGAATCATCCATTAGAGTAAGGAGTCAGGCCCACCACCAACAGATATGAACATTTCTAGCCATCTCTTGTAACGCATCTGTAAACATACTGTACTAAAAAATTAGCATAAAAACACACAACCTGACTGACCATAGTAACACCCATGCGCAAACTACCTGCTCATTAAACTGTTATGATGTATTCCACATTCCTGTCTGACCTTTAGAAACGGACGCTGCAGTTTGGTGGTGGACACGGGTCAGCCGACTAACACGGAGTGAGCGTTAAGTGTGGGAAGTGATGACTCTGAACACAGAGTCCAGGTGTCCTGCTTCAACATTCTGCTTTAGAAGTGACTCTGCTGCTAATGGCACTGTTCTTTCACATCATGCCACATTGCACACGATTCATCAGCAGCAAAACGATCTCAAATTAACAGCGAAATAAGTGGAAATACAGCGTTAACCATCTCCGTATGTCAGAGATTACATAACAGGTGGAACAGCTAAGGACCCAGTGCTGAGAACACTCAGTATTGCCCTGATATTGCCTAGCAACAAGAGCACGGGTATTAATTGTCTAATCCACGCTGCAGTAGCATCTGGAGAAGCTGCAGAGAGCAGGCGATTAAAGAACGGCCTGCACTCGATCTAAGATTGGACACCTGCCAGCCAAGGGCTGGAGGTTACCACCATGGTAAAGTCAAGAGGATATTACGCTCTAGTTGGAGACAGTTAATAATAATGTCTTTGTTTAGAAAAGGATACAGATGTGCTTTGCAATATATCAATTAAATACAGGATAGAAAGGGAGAGAATTCCAGAACTTCAAGCCAGAGCAACTAAACATGCTTCCCACTCTGTTTTGGTCTACCGCTCGGTTAGACTTCATTTCCAATGCCAAGAAACTTTATCTCTGTTCAATAACAAAGTTATGGAACATTCACAACTAGATGTATTTAGTCATAGGAGTCCATAGCAGTCAAGGAGCTGACAGACTTCATAGCATAAGATGCTAAAGATAAACATTAGTACCTACATATATAACATATACAAGACTACCTACACACCTGCATGCATATTGGAAGAATATATTGATATAAGAGCCCAGAATCAAGTCAAGTCTATGCTTATCCTGAATAGCAGAGTGAAAGATTTCATTAAGAAAAAAGGCAGAGTAATTTAACCAGACACCAAGATGCAGGTATTCAGAAACTTAACAAAGGATTTAAGATGTCATTTCTTAAACAGTGGCAAGACAAATATTTTGATATACAGTTTTTTTTTGTTTTTTTGACAAATACTTTGTTTTAATAGATGCTTTGTTACACTGACAGACTTAACAGTGAGAACATCAGCTAATGAGATGAAAAAAGTCAGCAAGAGTATTGAGGGCAGCTTGTGCAGTCAGAGGCAAATGTGACATCACTGTGCAGAGAGAGAGAGAGAGAGAAAGTGTGTGTGTGTGTGTGTGTGAGAGAGAGAGAGAGAAAAAGAGAGAGAGTAGTGATTGCTTGCTATGTTTTATATTTATGGGAGTATTTCTATTGCTCTGTTTGCTAACGTTTGCTTAAACATGCTAAATGTTTAGATTTTGGAGCTGGGAGGATTTAAGGCTGGACAGCTGGTTTCCTCTCTGTTTTAGGGTTCTTGTTTGCATATTGTCAGCATGTCTGCTCTCCTGCATCAGTACCCCAAATTAAACCTGTGAGTATAAACACTTTCCTCGCTGTCTTGCACGTGTTAATAGGCAAACTGTAAAGCCACACACTGATCTCTGCACTCTTTCTATCTGCCATGTGACAACCCAATGCAAATTGATTTCTGGTGACTTTTAAAATGAAATCCACTAAAGAATAAAGAGATCAAACATGAGCAGGTAGGAAATTGAAAAATTATAAGTGGGGGAGGGGACTTAAAGCACATGTTCTGTTAATAACCAGAAATGCATTTCAAAATACATTTTTAAAGAAGGTTTTCTTCCTGATCAGATCATAAGTAACCCTGTTCTGTAGGGACACTCAGCTAGGTGACTGCTATATCTTTTAAGTCCTAAATACATTACTACCTAAGTGCTTGCTTATAATTTTGCATCGGGGTAAATGTGTTCCCTGGAGTCTTAGCTCAAATGTTTAAACATCATAGAATTAGCTACTTCTCATTCAATGGTTGATTTCCACATATCTGCCCCTGAGTATGGAGTTCTGCTATCTCTTAATAAGGTATAATCAAATGTGTTTCCCTATTGGAAAGAAACATGCAGAAAGCTAATAACAGATGAAAGAGCAGCTAGTAAGTAACTACGCTGCTGTGCCTTCTTGCCGAGAGATTGCCACAAATACTGAGGTTCAGCAATCAGGAAAATCGGACCATCACACACACACACACACAAAGCTGGAGATGTGTGGAGCACAGAAACAACAAAAGCAATAAAATCACCCCCTCAAAAAACAAAAAAAAAAACCCTTGAAAATCAAATCAGCGACTGTCAGAGTGGCTGTATAAGTGACAGGAACAGACACACACACACACACACACTCACACACACAAAGACACTATTTACATGCGCTCAAGTCTAGACGCTTCCCCAACACAATGTGACTTCCTGTGACAAATGTGTACGCGTCCTTCTGAGATGGCTAAAAGCTTTTTTAGTATTGAGGCTGTAGTGGACTGAAAGGATGACAGCAGTAATGACCACACGACTGACCCTTTCCATGGCAGACATGGACATGTCAACACAGATCTCCCTCCATCTCCACTGGGTGTGTCGGCCGCAGAGCAGAAGCTAACGCCAGCTGCTCATCACTGGGAGGGCACCAAACCTGTGCACATCCAGAGAACAGATCACAACTAGTGTCTTCAACTCAAACCCTTTTTTTTTTACCCTTCTTTTTTGAGGTTCAAATGAAACCATGTAAAATTTCTGATTTGATTCACCAGATCATAAGCTATACATTGATAAAGAAAAAGCATCCTCAACACCGAATGCTTAAGGTTTGGTAGTTAGACCCAGAGTTCACACAGTACTCTGAAGAACTGGTTCGTGGCGAAGAACTGAAGTCGGAAACGCATGCCTTTGTATGTGAGCTTCTTTAGATAAGCTTGTCTTCTGTATGAGTGCTCATTTATACACTCTCAGAAGCACGACACGCAGCATCGACAGATCCCACCCTGGAACCTCGTGTAGCTGTTGCTCTGTGATACTGATCTACATCAAGGTCTCTGCTGAGCACACATATACTGTATGTGCTCTCTGAACTATAAGAAAAGGAACCCTGAGACCCAGGAGACAGAAAAATCAAGTCAGCCACAATAATTTGTGTAAGGCCATCTTTTTCCTACTATAAATATGTCTAGACATGTAGGCCTGTAAATTTGGATTGGAAAGATCTATAACTAATCAGCAAAAAGCTTTCTTGGAGTCTATTATTAATATTTTAATGGGAGTTGATTTAGTGATGCCTCAAAATCAGTTTAAATAACGCAGAAACATACCGTCACCGTGCTTACAGTCCTTTAACATTTTCAGTATGTCGTCCCTCATTGGTAGCTTGTGGACAGAGATCGCATGTTCTGTGATGTTAGAGGATGACTTTGTACAGCCAATTTATACCTGAGAATTTGATCAAAGCCTCACCCATCATTCATCACTCCCATCCGGCTCAGCAAACGTCTCCATTAATTAACCTTTATTAATGTGTGCAGTGAGGAATGCTCAGCCCTCAGGGTGAAAACATTTAGGGCAATCAGCTGCCATGAATGTGAATGACGAGAAGTTAAGATGAATAATTAACAAGAGCACGCAAGAGGACCAGGCGAAACCTGCTGTCACGAACCCACCGGGGGAGTGGGATGGGCCTGCCGACCCGACCCGTGGGGGAGCAGCCCCCATGACTCGCCACAAGGGGAACGTTACAGACTATGCTAGCTCATACTTTCCACGGGCATGTGGCAAGCCAGCTTGGAGTGTCTGTTCGAACATGCATAATGCCAGCGACCAGTATAGTGCTTTAAACGTTATTTGAAAATGACATGTATCCTGACATTTCCTGAATATCTAAAGTACTTATGAGGAAGTATAGCTTAGTTTTATTATTTAAGGCATCTTGGTGAAATTCTTACTCGGCTCTTACCGTGTTAGCTGTTTGTGCTACACACTCCTTGTAACCCTCAGTCATCCGTGACAGAATCAATGCAGATCTACCTAAAGCTGAACCCGTCACAGCCAGAGAAAACACAAGGAAGAAATAAGTTACCACGGGCTAGAGTGATAAGGTACGGGAGATGCAAAGGAGAGAGAGCGAGGAGGAAAATGGAGAGAAAAGGGGTAAGAGTGAGAGAGCAAGAGAGAGGGAGGCAGATAAAAGAGAGTAAGAGATAGAAGGGGTGTAGAGGTATGATTTCTGATCCTACATGGGTGGAAAAGGTCATCAAAAAACCAACATCATCTGCTCAATGATTGGCCATATGTGCTTTTGATTAAATGTCTGTGTTGTGGCTGCCATGTACGAATACATGATCTCACAGCCTCGCTGTGCTCATCATGCCAGAGTGACACTAACAGGGATTCAAGTGATGCTGCAAGCAAAGTGCACCACCCAACACCCAGAGTGACGCTGAAAGATGTGAAAAGCTCAGATCAAAGAAAACGAGCACGTTGCATAGACAAGCGATAAGAGTTTGCACAGGTCACATTGGGACAATACCTGCAGGGATATCTAGTGAGGAGCTGGTGGGGCACCAGGAGAATTATTTTAAGGCACTCTTTTAGATATTTATATAGATATTCAGATAGCTTCAGTATGCTTCTCCCAGATGCCAATGTGAATTGTGTCAGGGAGGAAATGAGTTTCAAATATGATTGAGATTTTTTCTTGTAGCCAATCCAACACAAAGACATAGTGACGTGGGGTTAATTGAGTATCCACATCAGAGCTCAATCAGGCTCAGTCATGATCCCTTTCTCCAATAACTGGTATGCTATACTGCAACATTATTTTATCCAGACTATGAGATGGCGGGATTTTTGCATGAAACAGGCCCATGTCACAGTACTGCATTGTATAGTTAATTGGCCAAGCATTGCTTTTGAATTAAATCAGCATGCGCTGTGAAGCATTTTTTTTTTATCAGTAATTTATTTCCAACGTGATTTCAAACCGATATCAAGCTAACTAAAGGAGGAGATGCAGATGTGTGTCGGCACATCAACAATACCTCTAGGGTGGCACCAATCAGCTCCTTGCTGATGTTAACAGAGTATTTGCTCTTGAATGCAAACACTGGAAATGCAACTCGTAGCAGCAGAAATCAAACACACAGCGCCATTTAGCACAGATAATACTACGCACTTGGATCTTTTCCAGTTAAATATGAGCGTTTCACATATGGACATGATGCAGACAGCACGGTGTGGAACATTCTGTCCTCTGCTCACAAGCACTGTGTCTAATGGACTTCATCACAGGCAGACTCTTGAAATAAGGCTTTCGTTTTGAAAGGGAGACTCGAGGCGGTTTTATCCTGTGTATGTATCTGGGAGATCATTTTCACAGATAATGAGATTTGTTAAGTGGAGAGATCAGTGCGCAAGGCTGGTCCAGTTCCCCTCCTGCCCATCAGGGCTCCTGGCTCCTCACCGAAATTGTAACTTCACACACATAATTCCCCATTAAGCACACAACACACTGTGCATTTGTTAAAAAATAATGAATGTAACCGTTGCTTGAAAGCACTACAACTCTGGGGCTGCTTCACTAGCTGAAGTCAGGAAAAGCCAGATTAATGTCCAAATACTACAGAAGGAATATGGTGACATTCATTCCTACGCAGTCAGTTATTTTGAGGTCCTTGACCAGAGATTTCACATAAATCATTGTTAATGTCAGTCATCTTGAACATCTCTCTACAGGGTCTGGGACAAAATTACAACCATGTTTTCACAACACCTGTTCTGACAAAGTGCTTGCTTAAATATGTATACAGCAACTTGTGATCATTACTATGTACATTGCAATTTTTCACAGCTAGTGAAGCAGTTTGACAAATAAAAGAAGTGAAGAAACAGTTACACTGAGGTGCTGAAGAACACTGATAAAAAATAAAAGAGTACCCAAGGTCTTGGGTTATTGCACAACGCTAAATATTGACCTCTGGAATTTACTAATGGAATTATTGATAACGAAGACTGAATAGAATTTTCAATGGGGCTTCAAAAACTGCGGTCAGTCATTTTGTGTGCGTGTGTGTGTGTTGTGTATTTACAGTATATACAGCGCCCTCCATAATTATTGGCACCCCTAGTTACAATGTGTTAAAAGCCTGAAAATAACTGAGCCTGGAATAAGATGTAAGTGTATCTTGCCACCATGCACAGTGAGAAGGATGGTAAGAGAAGTAAAAAGTTCTCCAAAGCTCATTGTAAGAGAACTGAATCAAATGGTAGCATCTTGGGGTTACGAGGTCTCCCAAACAACCATCAGGCGCTATCTACTTGCCAACAAGCTGTTTGGGAAGCATGCACGGAGAAAGCCTTTTTTGAGTTATACTCATAAGCATAAACAGGTGGAGTTTGCCAAGCAGTACTGGGATTTTAACTGGGACCATGTGCTTTGGTCAGATGAGACCAAGATTGTGCTTTTTGGGAACAAACACTCTAAGTGGGTCTGGCGTAACACCATGGATGAGTATGCAGAAAAACACCTCATGCCCACTGTTAAGCATGGGGGAGGATCGGTGATGCTGTGGGCCTGTTTTTCCTCCTGAGTTCCTGGGAACCTTGTAAGAATACGTTACAAATCGCATATATATGAGAGGGAGGGAGAGTACTGTCTTTACAAATAATTATTATTTAGTTATTATAAGATCAATGTACTGACAACTCACTGTATGGATCCCTGTGCAGAATGATTCCTGTCACTAGAACCGACGTACTAACCAACACAAGAACAAGTCAGATACATGCTACCAGAATAAAGGTGCCCCCAAACCATAGTCATGATATAGAGTTGTTTTCCAGCGTCTATCACTAACTTTCAACAAGCCCTGAAGCCGTGTGTAAAACGGGCTTCCTCAGTTATACCTGTGCTTGGTCGTTATGAAGGTCACACTCTCACTGACCCTTGGACATGGGTTCAGCTATAAGGTGGTCACTACTCTTAGGAGGGGTACCACTGCAGCCCTAAATAAAAAATTAAACGCCTTGACTTGGCAGGTACTGAGAATTGCTAATGCTGCCACATACGCCTTCCATCTTGTCAACACGGAGCTGGCTGCCATTTGTAATGTAGTAATACAAAATCTGGACCTCCTGCTGGCAAAGGCAGGAGGAATATGCAAAGTCTTAAACACCTCATACTGCTTTTATATCCCTGACATCTCCCGTGAACTCACTAACATCATCACTCACATGACACACACAGTGACACCCCAGACTCCTGCAGACGACTGCTGGTCGGGATGGGTAGCGTTATTGTGGGGTGCGGTTGGCTCGCTCGTATCGCCATAACTGTCAGAGGCATTGTTGCAATTCGCCTCCTGGCCTTATGCTGTTTTCCTATTGTCATGAAGGTTGTGAAGAGAGTTGTTGTTGGAACTGTTTCAGTACTAATGCCAGCTAATCCGTCTTGTGCCACTGCAGAAACATAGGTAGTCTACACTGTGACATCTGCATGCCTTTTCACTTGATCCAATGCTTGAGTACTTTATACTGCATCTATCACTCTCTCCATGTCATACAGTGACATAACACCTGAGTTCAGGGACAAGGTCATGATCATATCCCCAACAACTACATTTATGCTATTTCATTACTTCCATAAATTTATGCTTATTCCATCTGGACAATGAATCCTTTCTCATAATAATAATAAAAGGGGACTGTTAGAATTTCCTACGAGGAGAATCTCTTTCTGTTGATAGACACATAAGCAGAAGGATATGAGTCTCTTTATCCTCCTTATACCGTCACACACTCTTTGCGCTTTTAGACGGCACACTCATATTAATGTCATGCTCTACATATTCTATATTAGTCTTTGGACAGAGTGTACAGACATCTGGTGTTGACCATTACACCAACACACTATGTGACAATTTATCTTCCATATGGATGACACGCACACCCCTTTTTGTTGAAACAGCTTGCTCAACAACCTATGTAAGCTATGATGTCTTCCTTTATAAAGTGTGTGTGCTTCTTTGTATTACTGACGCTGAGTGTTTCAAATTGAGAACTGGTGCATACTGAGACACCAAATTAAGAACAGGCAAGCAAGTTAGGACTGAAGTTGGGACCACAGGGACAGTCTTATGGTCTGTTCCTGAGAGCACATTATGGTGTGTTCCTGAGTGAGGACATTATCCATATACCTGCACTGATGGAGTGAAACGCTAACCTTTCACAGTCATTTAGATTTGGATTGTTTGAGGAAATGTTGTACATCTGTTCTGGTCATTCCTTTAAGTAAAGCTGATTGAGCACTTCTGCTGCTCAGAGCTTCACATTTTCTCCTCTATGCATTTCTGTGGGATTACATAGCAGCATAGCAGTGTCTATGCATGCATACAAAATTCACCAAAATCAGAGGGTATTTTAACACTGGAAATGCTACTGTGTGTACTTTTGATGGTTGGTCTAACGTTTGCTATAATTTGTTTTTTAATTGATCAACAATTTCATTCAAGTTTATCTGTTTTTGAGGAAATATTGTTTATACGATGGAAAAAATGAAGCAACTGTTTTCATTTTTTACTGCTCATGCATTTAATAATTTTTCTGTGTAAGGTTAGGTGTTTTAAAGATCAGGAATGTTTCATAAATAAGTTACTTTTGTAAACAGCAGTGAGATCACAGGCTTTGGTTTGAAGTGGGCTATTTTTTAAACCTTCCTCATTCTAACTGGCTGTTTACAATCAAAAGAAGAGACACACTGCATTCACAATTACAATTAGAAATGTAATCAAATCTAAATCAATCTGTAATCAAATACAATTGAGATTTTGAGAAAGATGGAAAAGCCTCTTCAACAATCAGCACCACTTCAGTAAGGCAACAGTCTTTAACACCAAGTGGACGAGACCAAATGAATTATGCGACTCATTTTAAACTCTACGTACTGTAAGGCTCAACCTGACCCATATGCACATGTATACATGCAGTCATACATTAAAGCAACACAATACACTTTTCCCATATTTTTGTGAATTCAATGTATTGCAATGAAATCAAACTATGAGAGACAAGAGACCAGGGAAAATGTACTGGTTCAGTGAAACCAATGGAATCCAACAACAATAAAAACATTAGCATTAGTGCTAATGCATTCATTCTGGGCAAATCTGGGGCCAACTTCTTCACCAAGATAAAGCTTCACAATTAATCCTATTTCATAATAAGAGCCTCTAACCGTGCCTAAAAACTAAACGGAATTCACAAAGCTTATTGAAAATGCCAATCGGACTGGAGCAGGTATTCATTTTTATAACTATTTCACTTTTGAAAATAAGCTATGAATCTATTATTTAACAATTACTCCAAAGGCACTTGGGAAAGTGGAAAACCAATTACATCACAAGACAGCAGCCACAGAGGTCATGTGCTTGGCAAGGTCTAGTAGAAGAGCATGAAGTGTGATGTGACCTACTAACAGATGGCCTGAGTCATCTCAGGGACAGCAGCTTAAATCCAGTACAGTTCATCAGGATGGTGGAGGACCACCAGTAGGGTCATACACTCAGAGCTCACAGCACAAGAGAGACCACACAAACACTCTGTGCTCACACCACAGGAGAGACTAAACACACACACACACACACACACACACACACACACACACACACACACACACACACACACACACACACACACACACACACTCAAAACTCACACAACAGGAGAGATCACAGACACACACAAGGACACACAATTATGTTGCTCTTATACTGGTGTACTATACTGGTGTTTTCATTCTCTGCTGAGTGATTTTGACTTCTTGTGTGTGTGTGTGTGTGTGTGTGTGTGTGTGTGTGTGTATATATATATGTGTGTACATGCATATGTCTTAACTTTTGTAATATGTTTTAACACTGTTAACGTCCCCTGGCTGTTCACAGTTGGACACTTGAGATCCAAGATTGTCATCAACAGTGCTCCCCCCCCCCCCCCACAAAAAAAGAAAAAAAGAAAAGAATGGAAAAAGAAGGAGTGTAAAAGGCTGGTAAGGTTAAACACTGGAGAGGTCCACGGCTGCCACTTCACACCTTAGTGTGAATGTGCAATGGCATTGGTTGTTTGTCCAAACTGCTGTGTCACATTCCATTGGTCAGCATTGAAGTGCAGGTGCGAAAGGGGGGAAAAAAAAAAAACCAAAAAGGTGCCCAATAAGCTAGAGAACCATTAACAACGTAATGTTGCTTGGTGGTAAACTGCCCAGGACCTGAGCTGGTGCGAAATCTGAGACTGTAGACAGATTGTAGTCCAAGTGAGTGCTGCGGTGTGCTCACAATGTTTTAGTCAACACTGGATCCCCTGCCACACAGTACACGTGTACCGGTCATATACTGGTTGAGAACTTCTGGCACTGGACGTGATCAGAGCTGACCTTAGAAGGCTGAGAAGGCAGCAGTAAGGCATGTGAATTCCAGTAATGAACATCAAAAATATTTTGTTCCGTTGTTTATAGGATTCAGTAGATTTAGTAGGATTTTAGTTGTTAAATGATTGGTTACCATGTTCTGGAGTTATGTTCTGGATTTAGCCAATTAAGCCCCATTTAAAACTACATATTAGACCAAAAACACCCTAAAGCCAAACACCAACTACTCTGAATACAGTGTTTTTCAAGGTTTAGGTGCTAAAATGTATTCCTTAAAGCAGTGAAACGGTCTGTTTTTATACTGCTTGTTTGTGTGCGTGTCTGTGAGTGCGGGAAATGCCAGCCACAGAGATGACACACGTCTGCTCTGCAAAATCCTATTTTTAGGAAACACAATTGCCCAAACTGTGCGTCCTCCCAGCAGGCGCATCTGGCAGGAGTTAACCTCCATGCTGTGTGAGAAGAAACTCCATATTTCAAGGGGAAAATGTACTCGGTACCTCACCAATAACCTTCCTTTTCTTACTGACTACAGAGGTTTTACTGCAGATGCACATATGTCTGTAAACCCCTTTTTTCCTGATCATTAATCACACTTGTTACAGTATTTCATGTCAGGATTTGATTCATCAGACAATAACCCCCCCTCCCCACCCAACCCCTCCGAATATTAACAGACAAGCTCCTATTTGAGAAGCGCCTTATTGCTTCATGTAAGACAGTTCACAGTGTTTGAGCCGCTGGGTATCCAGTCCCCACCCTCAGCTTTTTGAAATTAACAATGTCACTCGGCTCCATCCCCAGAGAGACACACTGCGAATCGTTTGAAATGGGAGCGTGATCGGCTGAAGCCAAGCTCCGCCTCACAGACGACGCTACGCCCCGCCACGCCAACAGGCCAAAAGTAACCAGCGGGACCTCCACGCTCATTAACGCGGGAACGACATGACATCACTTGCTCCAGCAGGGAGTACCAAGGTTACTCAGGAGCCCGACCTTCCCGTCACGAGCGTGGGCACCGCGTCTCCTGCTCAGAGACGTGAGGTCCAGCTCGCTGGTTGCCGTGCTACTCCTCGGTAACACCAGCTCTCCTCAGCTGAAGAGACGTATAGATAAGCTTTTATTTTTCTCCTTTTTGTAAGCTTTTGTTCTTTGTTTTCATCACAACAGAATTATTGTCACAAAATTATTGGCACTTTTGGTAAAGATGGTAAAGTATATATTGTAAATATATATGATGAAGCATGTGATGAAGATTTGATGAAGATGGTCTTTGTTATCAGATCAATTTTAATCTTCACTCAGCAGGATAAGACTGTTCAGCAAAGTACACCAAATAAAAACAAATCTTTTGCCAGAAGCATGTGTCATTGTTATGACAATGCCAGCTAAGTCCTCCCTTATTATGCTGGGCAGGTTTGAGTACAACGGAAAGGGATCTGAGGCCATTCCTCCGTAGAAAAGTCTAGATCTTTAGTGTCCTTGATCCTCAAATGTGGACTCTTTAGCTCTTTCCACAGGCTGTCAGCTGGGTTGTAGTCAGGGACAATGATGACCACTACAGAAGCCTGATTCGCTGCACTCAAATAGCCAGTTTTATGTGGATTTGCAGGGTTGTTTTGGATCCTGATGAAAGATCCAACCATGACCTAGCCTTCTTGATAGAGCCAGGCAGATTCTGGTCTAAAAATCTCTTGGTGTTTGATGGAGTCCAAGATGCCATGCATCCCTAGAGACTTTAGAAGAAAATAAGTTCATCATCATCATCTTCATCATCAGAGTTCCCCCACCATACTTCAGAGTGGGCATCATTTTCCTTCATCCTCTCTCCATGGCAGAGCAATATAAAGGGCAGCAGAGACCAGCGGTTTCATATGACAGTCTCCACAACATTTTACAGTGTTATAAGATTTTTATCTCTTTCCCCTCACCGTGAGAGGCTACATTTCAGTCATATTATCTAAAAAAAGAAAAAGAAAACAACAAAAACCACACTCTAATAGTAATGGTGCCAATAGTCTGGTCTTATATGTCTATATATTGTGTGCATATATGTTTTACCATGATTCTTATTTTAGTATTGTCATGGTACAGCCCCTGACCCCTCCCTTTGGGCGTGTGTTTATGTCGTCTACGTCCAGTCGTCTGTGTCTGTGTATCATCGTGGGTGTGGGTGTGTCCGAGTGTGATTATCAGTTTCACCTGTGGCTCGTCTTGTCATCACTCAGGGACAGTGTTGTGAATAACGCCGTTAAAAATAACGGCGTTAGGTAACGTCGTCATTTTGTCAGTAACGGGATAATATGATTTCCTGTCGTTACAACGCCGTTGACGTTACTAGTCATTAAAAGCGGTGCGTTACTACATATTGATATACTAATGCGAGCGGACTGCTGCCCAGGCTAGTGAGGAGTAACAGATCCCGATAGGTCACAATTCTCGGTGTAACACCTGTTTAACTTAACAAGTCAGTAAGCGATTGGCTAAGGCAGCCAGTTGTCTCAGGTTGAGAGAATTTAATTAAATTTCATAGATGTAAATGCCCTTTATATAGTGTAACTGTTTACTTTTGCTTTTTTTTTCCAAAGATTTGGGATTTTAAAGGATTTATCCTGCACTGGTCTGTGGATGTGCAATAAATATCAAAAGTTAAACAATTTTCTGATCTACTCATTTCAACTGACTGTGAAAACTGCTTAAAAAAAAAACTTAATTAATTGGCATATAACCTTTTTTTAACTGTAACGCAAATAGTTACTTTCCCTGGTAACGAGTTACTTTTATTATAGAGTAATTCAGTTACTAACTCAGTTACTTTTTTGAACAAGTAGTGAGTAACTATAACTAATTACATTTTTAAAGTAACGTTCCCAACACTGCTCAGGGATTATGTGGTTTGTCTATTTAGTGTGTGTTCGCACAGTGTCCCGTGCTCGTCTTTGTTAGTCATACACGTGCCTGTTTTGTGTTGATGTTCTACGTGCGCTGACTGCGCTTATTCGTATAATTAAAAGTTTCGTTTGCGTCAGAGAACTGGACTCGTGTCTCGTCCTTCCTCCAGCGCCACAGCGTCACAGAAAGACGAGCCGCCCAAGTATGCCAGGATGCGCATCCTGTGCCAAGAAGGGGAAGAGGGCTAGTAAGCACCATCACGCCTCTTCCCCTGTACGCCGCCGCAACAACCCCATGACCGAGGAAGAGATGCAGCAGGACCCCGTGTGTGCGATGCTGCTGCAGCAAGCCCAGGTAGCCGAGCAGGAGTCATTGGCGGAGCATTTCCGCCAATCCGCACTGCGGGTGTGGAGAGAGAGACACCCCTCTCCTACCAGAGACCCCTCACCCGTTATGGTCGGGTCCTTTGAGTTCTGCTGGCGGAGATGACTCCAAAACCCCCCGAGAAGGAATTTGAGGGGGAAGAGTCAGAAGAGGAGGACAGTCCACCTCTGTCCGTATGCTCAGCCCCTACCGAGTACCACGGCGAGGGTGAAGAAGAGGTCAGCCCTCCCCCCTCGCTGTATTCGGCTGCAACGTAGTACTACGGGGAGGAAGCAAGCCCCCCGCCGTCTGAGTGCTCCAACCCTCCGGAGTACTGTGAGGATGAAGCGAGCCCACCGCCATTGGAGTGCTTCAACCCCTCTGAGTACTGCGGGGAAGAGGTGAGCCCCCCCCCCCGTCCAAATACTCAGGGTACAGTCCACCTCCATCTGAATACTCGGAGGGCGGGCCATACACTGAGGAGGAGGAGGTGAGCCCGCCTGCCTTGGAGCACTCTGGGGGAACCATGAGGGAAAGGAGAGGGCTGACGGAGAGCGTTCATCCTTCCCACTCCAAGGGGAGCGAGATGGACTTCCGGTGCTGCACCCCGGAGGAACCCATGGAATGGAGCTCGGGTGGTTCAGAGGAAGGGATGGAGACGGAGGAACCTTCACCCGCAGCCAGACCATAGGATTCCCCACCACGCGGAGGTGAAGTCCCCCTGTGGGGTTTGCGGAGATCTGAGAGCGAGTGTCGGCAGGCGTACCCGACCGCGTGCACCCCGAGGGCGCACAAAGAAACTGGTTGCACGCCTACCGAGAGGACTGCAGGAGCATCCGCCAGTCGTGCCGCTCCCGGCGGAGGGTTTGCGGCAGGAGCGGGAGGAAGACCGCCCACTGCAGCGCCCGCAGCTCAGGGAGGATTTCCCTCCATGGCAGCGCTCTTACAGGCGCAAAGCCTGGCTCCGTTTTCATGTGTTCTTGCTCCTGTGTTTGTGTCTGTCCCCGTGTTGCTCCCGAATCCCCTTTTTTCTTTTGTGCCTCTGTTTCTAAATGTTCCTGTTTGTGTTTTTGTGAATGTTCCATGTTTTGTGTCTAACATCTTTTCCCCTGTCTTCCCAGGGAGAGTGTACTAGGCTGTTCTTGGAGGACTCTCCACCGAAGGCGGTCATCTCCCAGACGCAGGACTGAAGGCTCCGGATCCGCCCATCGGCGTGGGTTCAGGGCATTCAGTTCTGTTGGCACCCCGGGACGGGTAGTGCCCTTGGTGAGGGGCTCTGTCACGGTACAGCCCCTGACCCCTCGCTTTGGGCATGTGTTTATGTCGTCTACGTCCAGTCGTCTGCGTCTGTGTATCATCATGGGTGTGGGTGTGCCTGAGTGTGATTATCAGTTTCACCTGTGGCTCGTCTCGTCATCACTCGGGGATTATGTGGTTTATCTATTTAGTGTGCGTTCGCACAGTGTCCCATGCTCGTCTTTGTTAGTCATACACGTGCCTGTTTTGTGTTGATGTTCTACGTGCGCTGACTGCGCTTATTCGTATAATTAAGTTTCGTTTGTGTCTGAGAACTGGACTCATGTCTTGTCCTTCCTCCAGCGCCACAAGTATATAAAATGTCAGATGTATATTCGCCAATTCCATGTACTTATTTTGAATTAATGTTCAACTTATATAGCGCCTTTCTATATACCCAAGGTCGCTTTACAATTTTAACACAGGTACAACCAATCACACTCCAGTCAGAAGCTGCAGCCAATTGCGCACAGCGTACTCTCTACCAGGATCCACAGCCCTCTGGGGGACTGAATGGGGTGCAGGAAGGGGAGAGAGGACAGACCCTAGTGGCAGAGCACCATCCGCCACTGGGCATACAAGCACACACTCAGACAACTGCTTTTTTATTGGACATGAAGGGACAAAGACACACACTCAGGGAGAATTTGTCAGGGAATCAGGGACTGCCAATTTACCTCATCTCCATGTCTTTGGACTGTGGGAGGAAACCGGAAACCCACGCAGACACAGGGAGAACATGGAAACTCCACTCAGAGAGAGACTTGAACCCAAGACCCCAGTGCTGAGAGGCAAACGTGCTAACCACCAAGCCACCATGTTGCATTTTGAGGGAAATATGAGAGTAGCCAGCAGACTACATGAAATATGGAATCAGGGCATGTGCAAAAGTAAATGAACCACAGCTGCTCTGGTAAGACTTACGTGAAACTTGAGTGCTCAATTAATCAATTAAGCAGACCAGTCCAATGAGATATCCTTGGGAAAAGATTTGAGTTACACTGATTAAAAGAGAGAGAAAACCAAAGAAACCACTGTCGTGTCAAGGAGTAAAGCACACAGATCAACAATGTAAAGAGGAAAGGTGACATTTGAGGACATCAGGAAGAAGGTGGTGACAGCCCATCGTCCTGGGGAAAGCTACAAGACCATCTCCAGCTCTATTTATCTACTGTAAGACAAATCATTTACAAATGGAGGACACTCAGCATCACCACAACTCTCACCACAACTTCATCAAAACATATACCAAGAGGCACCAGAAAAATAAAAATTCAGGTAAAAGCCAACCTACACACACATCACCTCCTGAGAGTTGCAGACCTCTCTGGAAGCATCTGGGAAAAAATGTACATGTGTCTACAATCAGGCAAAAAATCAATAGACATGGCACTCATGGGAGAGTTACTAGAAGGAAGCCTCTGCTCTCAAGAAAGAACAAAGATGCCCGTTTAAACTTTGCCAGAGAGCACTTGGACAAACCAGAGTCTTTCTGGGAAATATTTAACTATTTGGACACTATTACAGATGCCATGTTTGGAGAAACATCAACAAAAAAATCTCCTCCCAACAGTGAAGCATTGTGGTGGAGGTGTGAAGGTCTGAGTCTGCTTTTCTGCCTCTGGATCTGGACACCACCATATTATCTTGGGAAACATCAATTGCCAGGCCTATGAATAAATTCTTGACAAGAATCTCCTGCCACCGGGGAGTTAATGCAAAACTATGAAGGAATGAATAGAGAGAGAGAAGAGAAGAGAGAGAAGATTTGCCCTCTGGATTGGCCCAGTCAAAGTTGCAACCTCAGTCCCATAGAAATGCTGTGGCAAGATCTGAAGTGGGCGGTACATGCCAGATGTCCCTCCAACCTTCTCAACTAGCAGAGTTCTGCAAGGAGGAGTGGGCAAAAATCCCAAAAAGCAGATGGGAGACATTCATTTGTAGTTACAGAAAACGTTTGTTTGAAGGGCTGAAAAAGAAGGTGCTACAAACTGCTCAGTAAAAGAGCTCATATACTTTTGCACTTTGCAGTTTTTTTGAGAAATTACTTTTGTTGAATAACTGATGAAAATGTATATAAATGTTTCTGTATTCTTTATTTTGAAGGTCTGTTTGGATGTTCATAAGATAAATTTTTTTTTTTTTTAAGAAAACAATGTCCATGTTTTAGTGGCTCACAAACATTCGAGCTGCACTGCATACACACACAGACACACACACACACACACTTTGCGGCAGCTGCTGAACGACCTCTCTGCGATACTGCAGTTACTCACCTGGAATCATTCCACACACAATACCCCATAATGACAAAGTGAAAAGTTTGTTTGAAAATGAATTAAAATAAATAAATAAATAAATAAAAAACAAAATCACATGTTCATAAGTATGTGGCAGCAATTACCCATGGCAGCAATTACACCCTCATCTCTTTTTGAATATGATGCTACAAGCTTGAATGCCTATTTTTGCTCAGTTTATCCCATTCTTCCTTGCAGGCCCTCTCAAGCTCCATCATGTTGCATGGAGAGTGTCGGTGCATGTCCATTTTCAGATCTCTCCAGAGATCTTCAATCGGGTTCGAGCCTGGGCTCTGGCTGGGCCACTCAAGAACATTCACAGAGTCGTCCCAAAGCCACTCCTTTGTCAACTTGGCTGTGTGCTTAGGGTCGTTGTCCTGTTGGAAGATAAACCAGTCTGAGGTTCAGAGCGCTCAGGAGCAGGTTTTCTTCGGGGATGTCTCTGTGCATTGCTGTATTCATCTTTCCCTTGACCTTGACTAGACTCCCAGTTCCTGTTGCTGAAAAACAAGCACACAGCATGATGCTGCCATCACACATGCTTCACTGTAGGGATGGTATTGGTCAGGTGATGGGCGTCCCTTCTACAACAATCAGATTAGCTAGGCGGCCAGCTCTAGGAAGAGTCCAGGTGACCTCCAAGACTGTCAATACTGCAGACATTTTTCTGTTCTCTTCCCCAGATCTGTTCCTCAATACCATCCTGTCTTGGAGGTCTACAGACAATTCCTTGGACTTCATGGCTTGGTTTGATCTCTGACATGTACCGTCAACTATTGGACCTTAAACAAACAGGTGTGTGCCTTTCCAAATTATGTTCTATCAACTGGATTTACCACAATCGACTCCAATTAATTTGTCAAAAACAACAGGATGAACAGTGGAGACAGGATGTATCTGAGCTCAATTTTGAGTCTCATGACAAAGGCTGTGAATACTTATGTACATGTGATTTCTTGTTAAATAAATTTGCAAAAATGTCAACCATCTTTTTCACTTCATTATTATGGGGTATTGTTTGTAGAGTTTTAAGCAAAAAGCCATTTTGGAATAAGGTTGTAACAAGAGAATGTGGAAAAAGTGAAGTGCTCTGAATATTTTCTGGATGAACTGTATATGGTGAATTTAAAGCATTAGATTTTGAACCTACTAGAAAACTTAATCTACTTAAAGAAAGAATACTCTGCCCTTAAACATTTAAACAAAACAAGTGACACTGTTATTAAACCAGCTGATAAAAGTGGAGCTGATGTTGTTTGGAGAAAACACCTTTATAAGAAGGAATCAACCAGCTTTCTGAGGGAACTTTTATAGGTGGGACAGCTCTGATATCACTCCACAGATACAGTCTTCTATTCAGGCCTCTATTAATCATGCCTTTTCAGCAGGAGACCTCCCTGATTCTGAAAGTAATCCTACTGTAGATAATCCTCCCTGTGGCCGTTTCTATCTCCTACCAAAATTCACAAGGAGAATAATCCTGGATGTTCCATTGTATCTGCTTGTACTTGCTTGTTCTATCTGGATGATTTTCTATCAATTGTTCAAACCTTACGTACGTATGTTAAAAGACTCTTCACACTGTCTACAAACCTCTGAAAGCATGAAAGGACAAACACTACCTGCCAACTCCTTGCTTTTTTCCCAATGGATATTAAGTCTGTACACAGTCATCAATAGTAAAGATGGTTTGAGAACTTTAAAACATTTTCTTGATACAAGAGCAGAGAAGAACCCTCCTACAGAGATTCTCTTAAGATAAGCTGAACTCGTGCTTCACTTCAAGGACTCCTACTACTACTCCTACTACTACTCACAAAGACGAGGAGTCAGTATGGGGACTAAAATGGGACCATCGTATGTCAACCTCTTTGTTGAATTTGTTGAGAAACATTTTTTGAGCAATAGACTGGACCTGTACCCTTACAATTTCTGAGATACTTTAAAGACAGTTTTGGTATTGCTAGATGCATATTAGAAGATCTCCAACTGTTCATTTCTTCATTCTCCAAGTTCCACCAGCTCTTGAATACACATGAGATATAGCACATCCTGGCATGAGGATAAACTTTTTGGATGCTTCAGTGAATTTGACTCATTCTTGCTTAAATACCACCATCCATTATAAACTTACAGACCTATCAGACATAAGTGCATTTGTAGTGACAATGAAGACTTTCTGCACAAAAGTTTTAAAAACTGTGGTTTTTCTAATAAAGGTACAGATGCTGCTTTTGCTCATGTTATACCTGTTCAAAAAGTGGATGCACTGATCTATAAACAATCTATTGTTAAGACAATAAGAACTCCTTTGGTGCTGATTTTTCATTCTCCAAGTAAAACAGTGACTAATATTACTACTGAAACACTTCAGGATCCTCCAGGATGATGTATAGATTTCAACTGTAGTACTGTAGCCTGCATCCGATCTAGATGTCCATCCATCCATTATCTGTACTGCTTAATCTCGCTAGTCGGGGTCACGGGGGGGCTGGAGCCAATCCCAGCATCATTGGGTGAAGAGAAGACTTTCTGATCAGTTTGTTGAACACCTTTGGGCCATCAGGGTGTGTCATTTCCATTTATATTTCTAATACTAATGGACACTAAAAGACACTGTATTAACAACATATGTGGTTGCACAGCCAGTTGTTACGATGGCAGCAATGAAATGAGGAAATTCAAAGAAAAATATCTTATCTACACTATTGGAACATTAGAATCCCATGAGATGAATGTTCTGATTTAAACCTTCTACTTTTAAGCATCTACTTTTTCATATACAAACTGGTTCCTCCTCATATTAATTGAGAAGTACTTTCCTTGCACAGCTGATTAAGGACCTCTGTCCAAAAGATCCTGTTTCTCTGGAAACTTTATGAACTTTACTACAATTTTTAATATGTCTATGTATCTTACCTAAATACGCTGCAGTTACTTACCTGGTATCTTCCAGATATATATATATATATATATATATATATATATATATATATGCACACACACATGCATGCATGCAGAGAGATATCGACAGTAGATAGATAACCCTTGTCAGGTGAGAATACAGTAATTTAAAAACTTTAAAAAGCTGCTATGTCCTACTTGCATGGAGGATAAGCACATACAACAATCCAGCTGGCGGTTTGGAGCTGGTCCCAGTGGAGGTCTGGATCAACTTCCTTCTCACACTGGTCCACGTCTCTCCTGCAGCATCCTACACCATATCATAGGGGAGTCGTTCGTACTATTACAGACAGATGGATTTGGCTCTGACAAGCTGAGACAGCTTAATGGTGCTCTTGTAACGCGTGTGGTTCCTAGCGGAATGGCATACAAAACACCCCAATTACCATGCAGGAGCACAGCAAGGTGTCGTGGGGTTAAGTGCCGTTTCTATTTGAATAGTATTCTTTGAAGCCTATTTCAGCTCAGTATAGTCTCTCACTGTTCCTGCCCAAGTCGCCTTCTGACTTCGGAGTAAAGAAAGGCAAAGCAATCACTCACGACAAATGGGATTTAAAGATCAATCTTTTTGCAAGGCACTTTCTCCACCACCCGCCAATTCCGAACGTATTAATGGGAAAGGGATGTGTGCTTAGCGCTGATGCAGATTATCTCAGGACTGCTATAAATAACTTCCTTCTCAGGTAGGGCTGGCTGCATGTGCCACGACACGCCTGTACTTGATTTTTTTTGCCTTCAAGACACGGGATCTTGGCCTTTTATTTTGACAGCACAGAGGTAAAAGGGTGCGTCATTGGGACCACGGTCAAGTTACAGTCAAAGCGACATAATATCTTCACACTGAAACAACATGATTCTGCTAAGTGATAGCACTTGGATGGGCCAGAGCTATAAACATCCTGTCACTTGATTTTCGTCTGTTGCTGCAATCTTTCCATCAGCTGCAAAAAAATGAAAAAGAAAAAGAAAATAAAAGCCTTCTATCAAATCCCAACCTCTTTTCATCCAGTGAAGAGCCACTCCTGACGCACAGAAAAAGGGGAAAAAAGAGAAAAATTTAACCTTGAATACACACACATAGAGACACACACACACAGAGACACACACACACAAAATGCACTAAAAATAAACTGCAGACCAATTAGAACAAGACAAAATGGTGACAACATGAATCTTTCAAAACGGGCATAATGAATAAATGCAGCCTTCAGACTATGCTGCAGGAACCGGTGTCTTCTGATTGGCATTTCCAGCTCTCTTGAAGAGTTTCTTGCTTTCTATTTAAGACCAATCATCTTGATCTGCTAAATGTCGCTCTGAAAACAGACTGAACAAGGAGCGATTCGGTTTCGCTGTCGTGAAGCGTTTTGGTTCACTCTGGTGAACACAGGATGAGACACATTGCAACATACTAGGTCACAATTTGCTGGAAGGGTTTTAAGGCATGAAAGGCATATTTTTCTTACAAAATGGTAGACTGCTTCAACAACCAAACCGAGGCTGAAAGATTAAAATGATTTCACAGGTTTGGGGCAGCATACTAAGAACCCTAATCCCTGAAACGTAAAACAGGCAGCAGGAATCGTCCTCCCTTTGGGATCCATATGGGTGTATGGGAAGGCAGAGCTTTACCTTCTGTTTAAAAGCACAACACCCAGAGCACTTTTAAATTGCATTTTAGTAAAAAGCAGCAGTTTACTCAAGCATTTGATTTCTTCATTTGTTCTTGTACATGGTTGAATCTCTCTTATCTAGGCATGTGGGTTTTCTAATAGCACTGTGGAGAAGTTGAAGCACAAGCCAGCAATGCAAAAAACACCAAAAAAGGGCAGAAAGCATGAGGGAAAACATCATGAGGATGAAGGAAACCTCTACAAAGAGCATCGGCCAAGGAGAAGTGAACCGGAAAAGAACCCAGCTCCCACACGCAACATACATACAGCATGTGCATAGCTTTGATAACGGTGGATCGGAGATCTGAAAGAAACTCATCCTCTTTCCAAATGAACAATTATCAGGGCACAAGCAGAGCGGTTCACATGGCGTCTTCGACGGATGTTGGTACACATAAATATTCTGCTGCAGTGTGCTAAGCACTGTACCCGCAGCTTTCAGATTCTACATTACCAGCATATTCAAGCTTCTTAAAGCATATTGTGATCTTGAAATTATGCCCTGCGAAAACAGAAGGGGATATATTTCTATAAATATCACTGTTAATGACACACACCTTCATAGATTGCTATCATCTTGATTTAAGATGGATAATATGACCAAATTTTTGTCTTTCATAGTGATGGAAAAGTGAGATAAAACCTTAGAACACTTGAAAATGTTGTGGAGAGTGAGGAATCCATTCTGTCTGAATGCACGTCTCTCTGTATATGCACCTTGACATTTTCATGCACACATTAAGGTCATCCTTCTGCACATCATCTACTCCACATAAACTCTAAAGGAAGCCCATCTTAAAGCTCTGAAAGACCAAGCACCTTCTGGCACTGTGTAACACGCAGGATCAACAGAGTATATTTTCCAAATCCACTCATCAAGTCAGAAACCCACAAACAAATTCAAGTATATTAAATAATTAGGCTGCTTAATGTACTGTAAATAAACTCGCACTTTTTGAAATTGTTCTTTCCCAGTATTAGTGTCATTAGAGTTTAGTAATACTGCTGTGCGCTGAACTGGGGTAATTAGCCTGAATCCATATTCACCCATAATTCAAGGCCACTCTGTGATGATGCGGCCTGCTCATTTGCATTTTTACATGTATCTTCAATAATAACCAACAGATTATGAGTTTTAATATATATTTTTCAGCAATATGTAAAATCCTTCTTCTGTTCATTTTCTTAATTATATCCATCCTGGAAGTTTTTTTTTTTTTTTAACATAATCAGAAAAAAAATTATTCACCAAGACATATGGGCAAGTACCTCACTAAACACTGTGCTTAATAATTAAGACAGAGTGACTACCTCACTAAACACCATGTTTAATAATTAAGGTGCCCTCAACACTAGATGTGTGTGTGCTAGTATAAAGGAATATAAACTTGTTCTTACTACTGGAGCTGTCAGTCTGGACCTGAGCTCCAACCCCAGAATCCAAGCATAAAATGTATATATTTTTAATTAAAATAAACATTTAAACACGTTTTTGTAAGCATAACTAATATTAATACAGGAAATTCTGAGGTCCATGTGTAACACTTTACATTAAGCATTTACTTACAAACTTGAAGTAATGCATTAGTTAACATGAACAACACATGAAGTAACACATTAACAATAATTAACTAATGTTAAGTAAACATGCAACAGTTGCAGCTCTTTGTTCCTCGCACCTTTTTAGAGCTTTAGTGTTTTAGTTTGGAACAAAAGGGACTAAAGAGCTGATAGATTCTGGATATTTCCAAGTTACCCATTACTTATGTAGGTAAATCAGTACAATGTAATATATTCCTTTAAGGTTGTACCAAAAAAGGTGCAAGCAACAAAGAGCCAAAACAGGAGCCACAACACGTTTGCTTAACGTTGGTTAATTATTGTTAATGTGCTACTTCATGTTAACTCTACTTACTAATGTGAAGTAATGCAAAACACTTAATGTAAAGTGTTACCGGTCCATGAATAGGACACAGGGTTACGGCTAAGTCGTAGCCATGGCAGCAAAGTAAATCAGCAGAAGGTCAGAGTTCAGTCTTTTTCTTGACCTTTCACCCCCTAACTTTACTCTTGCTTAGCTGGTTGTTGTATGGTGGTGAAGGCAGTAAGACAGCACTCAAGTTTTACAAGAATAAAACACTCCTTTCTTGGGGGCTGTAATAAAAGATCAGAGTGATAATGCCAGAGACAAAATCAACCAAACCTTACGGCATCGGAGGTATAGTTTTTTAATAACTGGGCTAGGGTTGTCACAATTATCGCATAGCCTGATCACAATCACTGGTGCTTGGGTGTGATAACTTTGTGTAGTGGTTCAATACCATAATCATGTTTTCACTGCAACAACCCGAAATGGACCAGAGAATGAACAGTGCACCTAAAACACAAAGATCACAGGAAGGCTGTGTCGGCTCCATTTCCAATTCGGTGCTTTCTGAACCAAGATCATGCCAGACAGGTGCCAATAAACCACTCTCAAGTGAGCCAACACATCCTGTACTTTGAGCAGGAGTCTTTCAATGCAGGCACACCTGTACATTCGTCAGCTCCAATAATCCTCATGCTGATGACCGTGGACAGAAAGCGCTTGGCTCTTCCACTCGGCGTACAGAAGCCAGCGCTCAACTGCTGAGCAATGTGGTCCCAAGTAGCTCATCTTTCATTCAATTTGCTGCTTAGTGCATCTTTCATTTCGATTTGATGTTTATTTCAACAAACATGTTTATAATGTAGATTTGTCACAACACTTTATCAGACAAAAGAAAACAGCCCTGGTTGAGTATGTTTAAAAACTCTCAGTGAAATCTTTTGTTAAAATTGCCATTAAGCATTTAAAGAAAAAAAGGTTTGTATGGACACCTGGATTTATGTTTTCTTGTTGCATAGCAACATAGAATAAAGTTTTATCAAAGAAATCAAAGCACTACAGACAGACACTGGGAAGCATGTCAAATTGACCCCTTGCTCTCTGTGGTAGCAAGCTAACTGGGAATTGTCACCTTCTAGGGTTTCCCAGTGATGTGGAATGAGAGTTCCTTAATGATATCCCAGAATGCACCTGAAAATGCAGGGAACAAACTGATCAAATAAATGTCAGTCTGAACTGCAAATCAAACCAACCTGTCATTGTCAGCACTACCCCTGTATATCTTAGGCTTCATGTGTATTGAAATTCTCTATTTATGGTTCATCTAGTGTCATTTTACTTTTTTTAAGCCTAAAGGCTTAAACAGAATTTCACATATTTATAATAAATGCCTCTTCTTCATGATATGTTAAGAGTATTATTACAGGAGACCCATTATTGGGCTTGTAATTATAATAGTGGCACAAACTGGACAAAAAAAGGGCAATTAAATCATTAATTTGAATTATCTGCATGACAAGTAACTGTCAACTTCAATGTCATGATCGTGACTGGTCTAACTGAGACTCACCCATCAGTGGTTCTCCCTCCTCCTCCTGAAGGACCCCAGAAGTCTGTGTATTTCTGCACCTTTCCTATCCCAACACACCTGACTCAACTCAGCTGCTAATTACCAAACACTCCGTGAGATGGATCAGGTGTGCTTAGCATTGCAGGGGACTTCCAGGGCTGGATCTAGACACTGCAGGGGTCTTTAAGGGCCCAGGCTGGTGACTGCAGATACCAGACTCCGCACCACATATTTCATAAGACAAAGGAAATCACATTCAGAGCATCCTATCCAAAAACAACAGAGAGCAAAGTGTCGGCAAATGCAATCGGCACGCAACACCCCACGGGTGAGATGCCTACAGGTGTCGCAGTCTGCAGCTCCACCTCCGTCAGGCTGAATTAAATTGGTCACGTTGATGAGATCTTCTTCTTTTTACACAGCACGAAATAACTAATTTAGCCATGATCACTCCAGTCAGTGCACTGTGCTTAGATGAAAACTTGGTTCTTTCTCCCCACAGGAACAAAGAAAACTAAAATCATTACCCTTTGCCCAGAACACGTTCCATAAACTAATATGAACCAAATGGCTTCCTCTTGATACATGGGTTGAACCCAGATGTTCCAAGGCAGTTAAAGAAGTCTACAGTTCAAATTAATCAGCAAAACCGAACAAGGTCTCTCATTGTTAGTATCAAATGCCATATCCAAGCCGTGCACAGGCTAACGAGCATGAAGTCGTGTCATACTCAACACCGACACTGGCAGCTCAAGAATGTCAGGTCACTTTCACACAGTCACAGTGTGACACCAGAATAAATACAGCGAGGCCTGTTAGCTCCCCTGAAAGCAGCCCAGCTGTGAAGGGCAATTTGCATTGGCAGTTGACAGCTCTGTACAACAGCGTTTTCCCTCCAATCTGTCCGCCATTTTTGCTCGGTTTTGTCCTGCTCCGATCTAATAAGAAAGGACGACATGTTGGGGCTATATCCAAACATCCAGCACTGCACTGAAGTCCTAAGACTCAGAGATACAAAGCTTGAGACATTCCAGAGGTATCTCAGGATTGGCTGAGATGTCTTAGAATAAAAAGTAAAATGGAGCTAAAAAAAAAAAAAAAAAAATACAACAAACAGTATTGGCTGAAATGGCCTGGGATTTAAAAAACAGAATGGCTAAGATGACTGACACTAACACGCAGATGCAGAGATAGAGGAATGTGTTTCATCTCTCATGTCTCTTAGGACCCCACTGCTATGCTTTAAAACGCCTCTGTCATTCAAAACAGCATGTGTCCATGAATCACAGCATCAAAGGCGACGGACCTTAGAACCACAGAGCCTACGGGCTTGAGGCCGGGAAAAAAAAAAAAAAACACAGAGACACACACACACACACACACTTCATTAGACTTGATTACAATACACAAGCCATCAGCTGACACTACACAATTGAAGCGCAGTCACGAGTGTGAGAACGTGATGGTCAGATCAGGATGATGCGTGACTGTGCTGATAAACTGCAGGTGTTCATGCTGCTTCCCTCTGCCAATGGGGAGCAATCAGGCCCTGCTAACCCTTCTGAGAAGGGCTAACAACAAGTAAACAGAAAAAACCTGAATTACATTTTTTATGGTAAATCAAAACATGAGCCCTTTCACATAGGCTACTGTACATGTTGTCGGTAACTACTGGTCACATTTCAATGCAAGGTTCTGCAATGTAAATATTAGTAAAATGACAGGAAATCTGACAATCTAAAAGGGCTATAGCATGATTAGCTAAATGTTCATGTCAATGTAAATGCTAGTTTCTATTCAGCGAGGTTGGCAAACTATCATTTTTACCAGAAAGAAAATTATGTACACTACTTTTGTTTTGCCAACTGTACTTGCATTTTGATTTTGAGAACTGCTGTGTTGTATAAGTCATTTTTGGGGGGTGGTGATGTGCAGACGGGGTACATGCTTGATGCACAGTACACCCCTGGTTTCAAATACTGTACCTTGCAATATCTTTCCATCATGTACTATATTATATTAACTGTTATACCACCTTTACTGCTACTACCATTAGGTTCTTAAAGAGCCAGGCTCCTTGGTTTCCCTGATCTTACTCACAGGGCTTAGCTCTTGTGCATAGGTTACTTAATCACCCATATTAATTAAAGACATCTATCCATTAGGCGGTACTGTTTAGGCTAAAAGTCATCTCCCTGCCTGAACAGAATCTGAGCACCAGTGGTACCAGGCCAGACACCAATTACTTACATCGGATTTTTAATTTCCTATATATGGACACCTATACGATCACAAGCCATCCATAATGATGCAGTGGATACACTTTTATACTGTGCTGAGCTCCCCACGGTTAATCTCGAAGAGCCATTCTTTAAATGGAGACGTGACCCAAGCTGAAAGGCTGGTTCGTGCTTCATCAGAAGGCACTTCTGGGAACGACTTAAAACCAACATCGGGAATCATGGAACATTCAAGGATCTTCAGAACAGCATCGGGCTAAGAGCTATTTGCAGGATGTCTATTAAACAAGGGTGCCAGGGTACAGAACAGGAAGCATAAAGGTGAAAGCGAGCGTTATTGTTGGCTCTTCCAACAAAACGGCTTTGGCGAATGATGTCCTGGCAGACGGACATGCAGACAGAAAAGAGTACTTCATTTATCCCTCAAGGAAATCGTTCCGTCACAGCCACATGCACAGCGTATCAAGTAAGGAGGACACTGCAAAGACCAGATACAAGGACACTTTGTCCCATAAGGACAAAGCTACTAGACTGTGAGTAGTAAGCAGTTGAATGGTGGACTGGATGATACGAATGTGATGAATGATTAAAACTAAAGTGCTAGTTTGTGTTAATAGTAAATACCTGGGGCATCTGATAATGTCTGATGGACATCTACCTTAAACAAAGTACCTCTACCTTTAAACTCTGTGCAAATAAGGCAGGCTGTACCTCATCTTACTTCTTACTACAGTTGACTTATAGATTAATATCTTAATATGATCCATGGTGGTTAACAAAATAATGCAAAAAAGCAAAAGGTATGTTAAATATGCATATGCATCCTTTAAAGCCAAAATAAAAATGCTGCTTTATTCAACAAAACTAATGTGTCTACTGATTAAGGGGGGGTTGGTTGGGTGTTTTATTGTTAATGTGATTTGAGTTCAATTTAATGGCAAGCCAACCCAGATAAAGCATTGCTGAAAATGACTGCATGCACAGCACCCACACAAATTAAACTGAGGACTCTGATTTCACATGTTAATGCTGTCAACAGCACAACAGATTTGACCAAATCCATCATCCTGTATGGACTGACTGAATGTTTTTACACATATTTCCAGATTATAGCATAAATGTGTATGGAATGAATGGAACATTTTTAACTCGTGTCTGCAAGCAGAAAAATGACCCCAAAAAACGCTACACCCAACAGCTATAGCAAATTGCACTAATCCTAAGTGTAAGGTAAATTCGGTTTCTTCATATAGGCGATATACAATTCACTTAGGAATTACACTTTAGTGATCTCTGCCTCCTGTAATCTCCAAAACCATCTGCAGAAAAGGTATAGGATTTCAGTTCTAACATGGCATCCATGTAAGAGCAACAACTCCCCAATGAGTGCTACAAGGTACAGACACATCAACACAACGAACATACGTCATGTAGAAGAGCATCGTGTGGCTGGGTGTCATCCCAACACTGGGTAGATGAGTTAAGGAGTCTTTGATAGCTGTGGAGATAAATGGCCTTCTTGGCTGTTCCCTCCTGCTGCATGGCTGGATCTGTCTGGAGCTGAAAGTGTCCCCTGTTTGATTAGGTGGTCATGGAGGGGCAGAGAGAAACAGTCCTTGATTAGCGGCAGATTTGCCAGCACACTCTCATGAACACCGACGCACGGGGGTCCAGGTTGGGGACACGTCCTACCTTCTTGATTAGTGTCAGACTGCTGCCATCTCCTGCCTGGCTGTCGGTCCCCCAGGTCACTGCTGTCTAAAAAATAACCTGGTGTGACCAGGTGAGCAGAATGCACCCGCGAATCCAGGTTCAAACTAAAAGATGTAAACCAAAATGAAGGCAAAACACATGGAACACAAACAGAAAAATAACAGCATTCATCCAAAGGAGGAGAAAGCGTGAACACATGAGCATCTATAACCACAGCAAACAACAGCCAACACTGAATACAGGAGGAGGAGGTTCAAGGAGATGTATATACGTGAATAAACGAGAGTACAAAGTGCAGCGGGGGGGCTGAAACAAAACAAAACCACATGGCATGTCCATCACCATGGCAGCAGCAGCTGAGGAGTGATGCGCGATACCTGGTTTGCAGTCACGGCAGGAAGGAGTCACATGGATGTTTAACAACCTCTCCTCAAACGTATCCATCTCATCAGATCAGTACAGCCAGTTCCCTTCATACATGACTACTGGCCAATCACTGTGGAGGTGATTAATATGTTCACATGCTTCTTTTTCAGTGACTTTCCTGAACCGACACTTCCAACCCCCCAGAATCTCATTCGGAGTGCAGCGCAAACCAGTAATTCTGCAGGTGAACACACGTTCACTTGTCTGGTAAAACGTTTGCTGAGCACTAGCCACCACTTATTATTTAGTCCACTTAGGTGCAAAGTTTCAGAACTTTTTAATGAGTTTTGTCCTCCACAGCAGAAAGCAGGCAGCAGAAGCAGATGGACCCAGATCCACCAAGCTCCTCTGATGAGCTTCATAAAGGCACCCAACAGCTTGAATCGCACTGGCCCCTTGTGATTTCTCCTCTATAAAAGCACTTTCACCACCTCCTCAGGTCCCTACAGTAAACGAAGCATGGGCCTCAAACTAAAAGATGATGCGCTGTCTGTTTCCCGTCTTAAGCGAAACGCATGCATGGCTTCCCTACATCACAAGCTTGTAATTACAGGCCTGGGTTATTTGGCCCCTCTTTAATCTCCGGCAGTTGTTATTTTGACGCACAAAATGTAGCAAGAATGCAGCACACTTATGTATTTAGAACACTTCATGAACATTATTCAGATATTTAAGGGAAGTGTAAACACTCAGAATGGAAATGAATTCCAACCATTTTAGACCACTGTAACAAAAGCACTTTACAGTCACAGAAGGAAAAGATGTTTGACACTCTAGAACAGATCACCCCATCTCAAAATTACACATCACAATGATTTTCATATTATAAGACACTGAACCAACCGCTGGTGAATCTGACGTCTCAGACAGGTTTATTCTGACACTTTCCATGAGCAACTGGGATTCTCACTGCAGTTTTATTTACACATTTAGTCTAACACAGGACCAAAAAGGACTTTGAATACAGATCAAAGCAAAGTTTGTTACATGCACACTTATAGCAGCTACAAGCGTGCAGTCAAATACAATGCAGACTGCCAAAAAAACAAAAACAAGAACACTACACAAACAATCTGAAAAACACAAACAGTAGAGAAATAGGTAACGGGTACGGATGCCCAAATAGAAAACAGCAGTAGCATAAACAAAACACGTGTACATGTATAGACACTAAAGTGTGCAGGGGTGTCACATAGGGCCATGTGCAGAGAATCGGGAGGGTGAGGTCATGGGTTCATGGATCTAAGTTCTTGAGGGATGAAGTCCTGACATTTGTACAGGTGCTTTTGCAGACTGCAACCAGTGATACACACTGTAGATGAGGTGTGATTCTCTGCTGCCTAGTGTAGATGTTCTATAGGCTGGGCAACGCTGACCTGGTGAGTCGCTGGACAGACTTCACTACCCTTTGCTGGTCTTGCTGACATCTAAGAATAGATTGTGTGCCTGGAACCACTGGGACAATGTCTGTATGTCACCGTGCTTGGTGGTCAGGCCAACCACTACAGGCTCGCCCGCAAACTTGACAACAGGACCTCTGTGGGGCTCCACGGTCATATTAAAAGGTACAGCAAAGGGCTCGAAACAACATGCAGTGTTGACTGAGGGTGATGGCACTGAAGCCATGTGCATCTACCTACCACCTGAAGGAGGTGGAGGAGGTTTGAGATGAAGCACCACACTGACTCCACACTCACAAATGTCACTAAACCAAGGTCCAAGTTTAACCAATGTCCAGTGGGGAATAACCCATCACTGAATGGCCCTTAAGACACCTAAATGCCACCAGAAAACAATAGCGAGCTCTCAAAACACATAACTCAAAACGGAGCAAGAACGGCTTGCCCGAGTCCTTGAGTCACCACAAACAGGTCAGAGTGCACATTCGTGAGACACGGGACACGCATGTTTAATTCATCTGGATGCTGATTAAAGCAAAAGCAGCAACATGTGGAGGATCCATTCGCACAACAAGCTCCGGTCACACAGTGCCAAAAAAGCCATTAGTATTAATATCACCAACAGAGGGCCAACATTGCCTGGTCCATGTGGCATAAATGTATAAAGCCTGTATGACAGGACTGGCCAAACGACCAAAGGTCCTGAAACAGGTGTTCCCCTTGTAACCATGGAGACTGAGAACATCATATCCCTGAAAAGGTTTCTAGCTACTTCCTCTCTGCATCAAGGATAAAATGAAAAGATCAATAAGGCACATGTCATGTCAAGGACAGAAGGCAAAATGTATTTATATTCCCCCATAACAGACAGGTTTTATGTGATTCCTGCCTTGAGTTCTAAATAATATTCTTGCCAGCATTTGTTCAAAATTAGCCCTGACTCTCCAAGAAAGGACTAAATAATAAATGGACTCGGACATGGGGGGGGGGGGGGGGGGGGGGGGGTGTAGGAGGAGTTTATCAATCTACAGTCCAGTTCAATTCAATTCAAGTACCACATTTTCCAAAAGACATTGTCACAAGGCAGCTTTACAGAACTCTGATTCAAGACCCCCTAATTAGCAAGCCAAGAGTGACGGGGTAAAGAAAAACTCCCTGGCACGGCATGAGGAAGAAATCTTTAAAGGAGCTGGACTCAAGAGGAAGCCATCCTCCTCTCAGCCACCCTGGACTTTGGGATTCTAACTAAAATTGACAAAAGTGGGATTAAAGACGGGATTACAGAGGGGCCACACGTTGAGTAAGACAGCTGAGAAATTGTATTCAATAACAGAAGCTCAGAAACAACATGACTATCTCCAGCCTGTGATGAACATACATGGGACAAACAAACCCCCAGAAGAGACGCGCATAAAGCACGTTTTCATGAATTAAAAAATAATCATTTAAAACAGCAATAAAAAATGGCTTGGCAGTTTATGCAGCTAGTTATAAATCATGACAGAAGTTGGAGAAGGATGTGAGAAATCTCTGGAGCATCCAGGCAGTTCAATGCAGGAAGAGGATGCATAGCTTATGCAAATGGTCTCAAAGCAGTGGAACATGTCCAGGGACGAAACAGCAGGGTGAGGCACGGATGTAACAGGACGCATGTCCGGTTCACTGTAATAATTCACTGAACTTTAGTGCCGTTCAGAACCACAGTCCCTCAGATTTCCCGTGCCGACGGTGGAACTAGATGCTGTGGTCTGAAGCTGGCCTCAACAAGCCCAGCTTATGCTCAAAAGCATATGGCTTGCGAGAGTTTCCATTAATGCAAGAATTATTCAAAGAGAAAGCTGTTTTCTTGGCTCCCTTACCCTGTGTCATCTTGCAGAACCAGTGATTGACACACACATGCAGGCAGACACACACACACACACACACACACACACACGCATGCATGCATGCATGCACTTACTAGCCAGTCAAATAAGCCTGAAAATCTTTCAAAACAAAGCTATGGAAGCAACAGAGACACAGCTACATCCAAAAACACAAGGAAGCTGAGCAGATTAGCAACCCAACTTGATCCACTGCTATCCACTACAGAATAATGAGGATAAATCCTGTGTTAAGCCTATGATATTTAATTTATTCTGAAATAAATCTGTTTTCAGTAGAATTGGTTGCCAGAGGTCAAGTTTGACTTTTGCTTCATTATGATCTGAACTTTATTTGACAAAAAAAAAACTCACTGAATCATAGAAGGATCAGCAGAGTCTCGTTACCTGACTCTCTCCATAGTACACAGTCCAGAGATTCACTCCCAGTGGATAACACCTTCATCTAGAATCTGTCCTTCCCGGTGATTCATTTAACAGGCACTACAAAACTCTACTTAGCAGTTATTTATGGTCGGGGTATGTTGATGAAATGCACCAACAATGTTAATCTGGCTTAAATTTTCCACTTCATGATGCAGTTTGTTAGTTCTGTTATCAGGTCTGATTAGACACAGGCTAGTTCTATCAGTAAATCATGACAGCCTACATTTCTACACCTTTCCTTTGTACCTGCATTTTATATTAAGCTTGAAGCTACAGTACTAAAGGACATTTGGTGAAAATAGACCTGTATTACTGTCTCCCCAGGCAGAGGTTTTTATATTGGTTTGAATAGCTCCTTTGTCTGCACAATTGCCAGCAAATTTGCCTTGTAAAAGTGTGGGGAATTATCTAAATGACCACAGTAAGTACTCTGTCATTTGACTGCAAAGACTGACAGGCTGCCTTTGCTCACGCATGACTTCTACAGCTTTCCTTTTCCTTTCATCTTCAAGATTTGTCCAGCTGTCTGAGCTATCTTCTACTAAGAATTAAATGGCTTCTGATCACTTAGCAATAACAGTTCAGACTGACAATGTTGGTATAGATCAATTTGGAGATAAAACTTTTAGGGAAGCAATAGACAATCAGTAGTGTTGCACACTTTTTTTTGACACTGTCAAAAAATATTCAGCACATAATTACAGCAGGAAAGAGATGCCCTAACTGAAACTCTGACACTGTGTCAGGTTAACATTTTATTAGGGTCTTGTTTTCTCTTTCTCCTTCACAGAACACGTGTTTTTATACCTCAGCCCTTGAGTGGGTGTTACTTGCTTGGTCAGTCATTGCTTGTGGTGTATAATTGCAAGCACATCAGCTGTTGAGGCTTTTTTCACCATGAGGGCAAAGAGGCTCTCCAAAGAGGAATGAGGATTTTGATCCAGTTCCCACGGCAAATATCACGAACTGACCTAACATTAAGATCGACCTGTTTGACTTTTTAACCCAGCTGACTCACTGGCTGGAAAGGGAAACAAAATTCAAACTTTTAAAAGTCTTAGAAAAAAAAAACAATGCGTATATATTTTTTTTGTGAACTGGAACTAAGTTTACTATTAATTCTACTGTGCTAAACTATGTTAAATCAGTAGGTTAGGCACTGTGTTGATGAACGCCATATCACATTATAAAAACTATTATTAACGATAATTAGCACTGACCCCGACTGTTTCGACAATAAAAACATGTTTATTTTAAAATACATATTGGACGCAAGACCGTTTATGCCAACCGCCCCCTTAACCACATCTGCTTACCTCGCTTGTCGCTGTAATAAACTACTACGCGTGCGAAACAACCGACCTCGACAAATGAACTTTAGAAGCCAGACATCTCGCCATCTTGATGTCCCGTGGACGGCCGCGTGCTGTTCCTGTTTGTTAGAACCATACAAACACATAGGAAACAAGTGTAAATGTCAGCTTGCGCAGACCTTTAAGTTCTGTTTGATTTGGATGACTTGAATTAAGTTCGGGGTTTATCAACCCTGCAGTCAGACGTTTTAGTATGTATGTATTACTTTATGGCTCAGGACCACAGTTATGTATTGGCCTCTATGTTGTGTTTTTTAAGTAGCTCGTGACCAACAGAATAGTCTTCAACTGAAACTAACCCTAAAAACACAAAATGCTATAATTTTGCCACAATGGAATAAGGTCACCTGTAAGAACGTAGCCTATTTGTTTCTGGTTTCTTGGTAACTATCAGCATTATCAATTTTTCTCCAAAACATATCAAACTGGGCGACTGCGGCAAACCCACACACTCCGAATGTAATGAAGCGAGGTCTCGCGGTACTAATACTTCCCAGGAGAGCGTGTCTCTGAATCCTCCTCCGTGGCTTTTCTCCTCGACTTTGTCACGCTCACAGTAACAAAGACGTTTTGAAAGAAAATCAACTGTATAGGTGTGTTCAGGCCGAAGATGCTCTTTCTCTGATTGACCTCTACATAAGTAAAAAACCCATCAGTCCTCAGACTGATGAAGTACTTCATACATAATCACATAGGATACAAGGCTGTACAGTCTGACCATTTGTAAATATTTAAAGAAAACAAAACTCAGGATGGAAGGACGAATTTGTCAGTTTCTAAAGTGTCCAGAAATTCTTTTCATCATTTATCAAAAAACATTACCAAATGTTATTCAGTTGCCTTATTATTCACAAATATATTATTTCATTCTGAAATGAATAAGCATTTTTGAGTTATTGGAGAATTACTCATATAAAAACCTGTGGGTACACCATGTGTAGCTCTGCGACCATATATATTGTATGCACTGTATTAACAGTGATAAATGCTTATATTTAAATGTATTTTAATAAATAACCCTACCTAATCCTGATTTGATGAGTATGTATGATACTGGTGGTGATATACCAATGATGCTATACTGATGATGCTATACCGGTGATGCTCTATACTGGTGGTGCTGCACTGCTGGTGCTATACTGGTGGTGCTTTGGACTTGAGGACTGAGATATATTTTCCCAGCTGTTTGTCACAGTGTCAGAAGAGCAGGTGATATTGTTGTGCTGAGGGATGAAACAAGTTCTTCAGTTGAGTAGATTCAGATTTTTGGGTACAAGTGTGTGGCCATGTGCGTGAAAATGTCTGCTGTGTTACACGCACCTGAGGTCTGAACCCAGTGTGGTTAGTTTCATTTCAGCTTGGGAGTGAAATGAGGGAGTGAGGGGGAGGGGGGCATTTCTCACACCACCCAACCCAACATGTTATATGAGTGTGAACTTTCCTCTTAATCACAGAGAACTGTAGATCCACACATGTATGAAAACACAGCATTACTAATTACATTTGGCTGTGAATAATGTTCTGGCACATGGTGGGTGTTAGTATATCGAGTGATGTGCTTTTAGAGATTTGTACATGAATATGATGTGGAAGAGGATGAATGGTATATTAACCCTGCCATAAACCTGCACATAAACTAGCATGAACCTTCACATAAACCAGCATGAACCTGCACATAACCTAGTTTGAACCAGTACATAAACCAGCATGAACCTGCACATAACCTAGTTTGAACCAGTACATAAACCAGCATGAACCTGCACATAAACCAGCATGAACCTGCACATAAACTAGTTTGAACCAGTATATAAATTAGCATGAACCTGCGCATAAACTAGCATGAAACAGCACATAAACTAGTTTGAACCAGTACATGAACCTGCACATAAACCAGTTCCTATTTCATGCTAAAATACATGTAGGGCTTGTACCAGAAGCGTCATGTTTCAAATATATAATATCAAAGATTGCTGCTTCAAAATTAATAATTTACTGTAAATTCTGAAAAAATTTCAGAGCTAGAGTTAAGATGTTATTATAATCTCACTGGAGGCTTTCTTTAGCAGATGACATGTTTGCAGCAAAACCTCTTAAATAAGTAATGCTGATGTTGCAATAATAAATAATACTGCCAAGTTGGTAAAGGTATTTACTTACATACATTACTTTGACAAATTGTGTATTATTACAACATTTGCTATGTCAGGAAATAAGAAATTGAAAGATATAGCATTTTTAAGCTTTAGCAAATTAATTAACACTAAATATAAAATAGCAAAATGTAATATGACAAATATATTTAATTTTGTTACCTTTTTGCTCACTGGATTATAGGGGATATATTAGAGTAGTTCTGCAGGCCAGAGTTTAGCAGGGGGGTTACTAATTTAGCACACTTGATTCATTTACGAGCCTTCCATGAGTTGAAATCTGTGTGATACAGCACAAACAAGTAAAGAGAAGCAGAGACCGTCCAAGACCCCTCCAAGTGTGCAACCCTGTTCTAAACGAACAGCACTTCACTTGATGATGAACAAACCCGGGTGTGTGGAGTCATGGAGTGCTGATGAAGGTCTCTGCTCTCTGCCTGCTGGTATCACTCCTTTAACAGCAGTGCTGCTCCAAGCTACAGCTGGAGTTGTCCCGCACCACTGGGTTTGGTGTCTCTCCTGCTCCTAAATCACCCAGTTTAAACGGGCAAAGGGCTGGTAAATGTCCTGATGAACTGTGCACTGAACTATGTCCGGAGCAGGGAAAACACTAAAATGTGCAGAATTGCATCACCTTTAAACTATATTATGTGGCTAACGATATGTGGGCACATTATCATCACACAAATATGAGCATGCTGAACATTCCAAAACCATTGAGTCCCCCCCCCCCCCCCCCCAAGGGCCAGAGGGGGCAATTTTCTCTATGGCTGCAAGCCTTAATGTAACCTACAAGCTACAAAAACTACATAACACTTACACTAAGCAAATGCATAGAGCTGTAAATATAACTCAAGCAAAGAAAAAAAATGCAGGACTAGAAATCAACAACAGTGAGGGTATATAAACTTTAGTGTACATTATTTCATGTTATTGTTCAAACAAAATTGTGTATAATGTAATAACATACAGTAGGTGGACATGTTTAATGTATAAGATTGACTCTGGAAATGTGCTACATGACACCATGGTAACAGCTTGTTTAGCCTAAGCAAAGTATTGGAATCAGAAGCAGCATGTGAAAATGACCAGTAATTGTGTAGAACTAATTTCTTAAATGTAAAATGCTAAGTTGTGGTTTTAAAAATACTGCTTTCTGGAGACCTCTGTGTCATTGGCCTTGGATGCACAGGCCTTTTGGCTCCCACTGGAGCCATAATGACTGTAATAGCCTCCGCTATTCTGAGTTTCCATGAAGGTTTTACACACGATTCTGGAGAGTGTATATGGAAATAAGTGTCTTTTAAGTCAAAAGAGCATTTGTGAAGCCAGATAATATTGTGGCATTCCAGGTCATCCCAAAAGTGTTCAGGGGCGTGGGGGTCACGGCTCTGTGCAGACCACTGGAAATCCTCCATGTCATTCTGGAACTCTTCTGTGCACAGGGCCACAGCCATAGTAGAACAGGTGAGGGACCTCCCACACAAGGCTGGAACCATAATATCTAAAATGTCCTTGTATGCTGTAGCATTAATATTATCCTCTATTGAAACTAAGAGACTTACCCCAACCCTTAAAAAATCCCTCCTCCACCGAACTTTACTGTTGGCACTCTGAATTCTGATAGGTACCATTATCCTGACCTTCACCAACCCTAGGTTCATCCATCAGACTGCCAGATAGTGAAACATAATTCATTACTCCAAAAACATGTATCCACTGCTCTACAGTCCAGTGGCAACATGCTTTACTCCACTCCAGCCAACGCATGGCATTACGCATAGTGATCTTAGGCTTGTCAGAGGCGGCTCAGCCATGGAAACCCATTACATGATGCTGCTGACTCCAGTAGCGAATGATGCAATAGAGGATGGGTGATTTTTATCATCTATTGCTTCAGCACATGGCGGATGCGTTCTTTGAGTTTCTACCTTATCATTACTCTGGACACTTCTGTTTCACAATAATAGTACTTACACATGCCTGGGACAGATCTAGCAGGGCAGAAATTTCATGATCTGTCCTGAGACATCGTTTGACACATATGCAACATTTACATCATTTACTGAGCTCACTATATCTCATTAAATTGCCATTGTTTGCTTATGGAGATTGCCTGTAGAGTTTAGCTATTTGCTTGGTGTGATACATAACTGCATAACTGAAACACCCGAACTCATTAATTAGGAGTGTTGTCTATGCATCTCTGGCTGTATAATGTACATTGAACTACCTTTTCACAGGTCCTTGTTACAAGTAAATTTGTTCCAATCACATACATGGGCAGGTTATCCACATGAATGCCATGACACAGAGCCACCTATTTTAACTTGAGTACTGCAGACTCATTAGCAACAATCATTAGCTGAATGCATAGTATAGTATAGTATAGTATAGTATAGTATAGTATAGTATAGTATAGTATAGTATAGTGTATCTTATTGAATGGCTTATACTAAGTGGTCTAAGGCCCACTGTAACACCTGATTCATTCCAAGTCTGTGTTGAATACCTGAGGAGTTGAATCACTCACTTAAAACTTGAGGAAACACTTGCTGAGAAAGCACAGTGGTGTCAGGAGTGGGACGTGACTCCACCGAAAACACTGCACATCGGCCACAGGTCATGTAATGAGAAGCAGTAAAGAATCAGATGACAGAATCACATCACAGAGCTGCAGAATCACAGTGTGGTGCAAGGAGTTGCACCAGCTGCCTGATGCAGGCATGCTCGTGGCTGTCAAATACATGTTTTTCTGCTAAATAATTTTGACATTTTCCTAGAGGAGTAGAGCATGTCAGTAGGAACTTTACTGTGACATTGATGGAGTCTCTGATGTTTGTGGTATAGAAAGACAGGACACACATATACAAAAAGCCACAGATTTACAGATTTAAACTTTGGGGGGAGGGAACTACACCTATTTGTTGCTCAGGTTTAATTGCAGGGGCAGGTTTCCAGGCACAGGTTAAGCTCTATCAAGGACTAAATTACAGTGTTGGTGAAGATTCACTGCAGATCTATTTTAGGATGGGGAAGATGCCAATTTAAATGTCTAAAGAGGGTACTTAGTAAAACTACTGCAGATCCAAAGTCCATGAATCCATTACAAATTCAAAATGATCATTATTTTGACATGCAATTATATAATTCTGAGGCACTGGATTGATTCATACCCTTATGTTGTGAACATGCTGCAGTTGAGTCCACTGTTTGATGTGTTCAGTGGTGAAATCTCCAGAAATCTCTTCTGGGTGGAACAATGCAGGCTGAAGCCTGTTGAATTCAGGCCGAATTCAGACCATAATTATTGGAACCCTGGATCGAAGCTGCTCGTTTCCTCTGACTGATGCAGTTGCCACATGCTAGATGATCCATCCACCATGTGGTTTCTGATTAGCTGCCTGTCCTGTTGATGAGAGAAACCAGCACACTGAAAGCTCTTCATCTGCATATCACCACGATGCCATCTAAAGCCTGTTTGTGTTTGTGTGTTGGGGGTGGGGGAGGGGGTAGGATGCCCATTACTACTACGCATGTAGCTATGCAACACTGGATCGGCTGCACCCAAACGAAAGAGAATTAAAGAACTGAACTGGGGGAGAATGAGTGACAGAAGTATGTTGCAGGAACATTTATGCTCATGTGCGCTCTGCTGAGACCATCACTGCTTCTCCCTTAAGAACATGTATTTTGTATTACAAGCTTTGGTCTGCTAGCTTGTAGGTCAAGACCCCATTGCCAACATTACTGTGGCACATGGTCCTAATTATGTTCTTTTTAACATGACAGCAGTTGGCAGTGCTGCCATCGATCAGATGTATTATGCATTATGTTGTTATGAAAGCATTTGTTTGAATTAGAAGACTACATCCTCCTCTGCAGATGACTGATTAGAGTGGTTACAGCATCATTACTGCATCCCTCAGAGAACAGCATGAGCAAACCACTGGGACAAACATCATGCACACAGCTACAAACATATGCGTTTTCCTTTAAATTATGCCATATGCTTTATGCTTAATCTCTTTTCCATCAGATGTTAAGGGGGGGAGGGGGGTCATCACTAGCAGTTTTCCACAATCTGTTGCTTTTAGGTTAGTTCTTATTTAGGTTAGTACTTGTCTATTGAGAAGGTTATGGGCTTCTTTCTATTCCTGTTCTTCCCATGGTAGTCCGAACCAAACCCTGAAATAGGTCTAATAGCTATGAGGCCATTAAACCACCTTGTCTCTCTTTGTACCATGCAGTCCTCCGATCAATCACCGTCCAACGTTGCTTTTGTGCTTTAATTGCCATGTAAATGCCCTAGGAACGTGTTGCTTTATATAGTTAGTCAGTAAACCTATTTGTCTGGCTGGTTGCACATGGCTTAATTACCAGCAAACCCAGCAAATAAATCCAGTGATATATGCAAGGGGTGGAGATTGATTGTCATTAAGGTTCCTCTAATTAACCAAAGGCGTTGTAATTGCTTCGAAGGTTGCCCGCTGCAGACAGGCTGTCTGCTGGATGAGGACAGACCCAGGAGGAGAGGAGAGGGAGGAGGAGAGGAGAGGGAGGAGGAGAGCATCGAAACCCCTCCACACTCGTTGGAATTCAACACACGAAGAAGCACACACAGCCTGACAATTAATGACATCATCCACCCAAAAAAGAGACAGAATCCTTCAAATTTAGCATGTCTACACACATTCTACGCCCTGTATTCCTGTTGAAATATAAATATGCTCTGTGAAGGACTATGACGATGGAGCTCAAATTGTTATTTAGAGCTCAAAAAAGACAAACGTGAAGCAAAAAACCTGAAGCTAACAGTTTGGGGTGTTTTGCATTATTTTTAGCCATGCAGTGGGGTGCTGCCTATTAAAATGCTGCATCTTTTCCTTTCGTAAACAAAGCTCCTGCTATAAAAAAGCAGCACCTCTCATTTCCTTTAAACACACCATCACACACTTCAGAAACATTCGGCTTGATTGAATTTCTGTTGGAGAGGAATCTATCGATCAGTTATCATCAAAACCTGGGACAGATCAAAGTGCTCAGAGGAAGTGGAATCCACAGCTCTGCGGCTTGTTCTTCAGCAGAACGCACCATAATTTTCTCTCTCTTGGATTTTTTTTATATCTTTTGGTGTTCTTGGATGTCATTAATTTTTAAGATGGCTTCTATTCACCTGAACTTTGTGTGGCTGGGAAAGAGGGCAAGTACCCATCATCGCATATAAGATAGAATAAGACCTAAACTACTCCAGATGGAACTAAAAGCACGTCATCCATATTTCCTGATACCTGGGGTGTATCCTGAGGTATATCTTGAGGTATATCCTGAGGTATATCCTGAGGTTTATCCTGAGGTGTATCCTGAGGTATATCCTGAGGTAGGCTATATCCTGAGGTGTATCCTGAGTTATATCCTGAGGTGTATCCTGAGGTGTATCCTGAGGTGTATCCTGAGGTATAATCTTAGGTATATTCAGACATTAATGTTTAATATAAGTACAAAGCAGGATATTAAGCATTTTAAGTAAGTAATTTAAATCAAAAGTTCATAGAATTAAAAGATCCCAACATACACTGCAGGTTCATTTCTGTGCTGTGCCAGAGATGCAGGATTTCAAGAATTCATGGTTTGGGATCCAGGCTTTGAACAGACAATCTAAAGAATTGCAATTTACTGCAAATATGTTTAAAATACACACTCATCTGCCACTTCATAAGCAACATCCTCACACGGTACCCACCTCACTAGGCCTACATATCTGCTAGGTGAATTATGAAGGTGTAGAATGAAAGAGTTTAGATCTGGAGCTCCACTGGCATACACAGACTATTAGCCAGATCATGACTGGTCGGTTTCTGACCACACAATCACTTTTGACAAGATTATATTTGCCTTTCACTGGTATGAATGTATTAGACACAGCAGTGTTAGCTGGAGGTTTGTTTGCTTGTTGTTTTTTTACACATCAGTGTCACTGCTGACTTAAGAGTGTTCTGTCACCCAAACCTATCTAGGCAGCAGTGGGCCTGTCGTCTGGACGTGACCTCTGCAGAAGGATTGGAGGATCACTAACACATGCTGCACATGGCAACAAATTGCACACCTACAAGACGAATACTTTTGTGTTTCTAATAGTGCATTAGTGTATATAGATTCACTTTGAAACACAGCTCACATTGCTTCAGTATTATACTTACAAGCTGAATGGTCACAGCTCAGTAGGTGCAACAAAATAAATAAATAAATAAATAAATATTTTAAAATAAAGAGGAAAAGAAAAATTGCACTGTGAGTTCACAGCTACATATTTCTCCAAGGCAGTTCCCATTGATCACTAATGTGGCATTTTGGATGACTCTCAAATAACCATGTCCCAGCCAATGTGACCCTGACTCATAGACATAGTTTCCAAGTCAGAAGTCCCTCCTGCATGGGAGAACAAGCTGATCACGTTGTCTGCTTTACAGCCCAAAAGCGTCTCCTCTTGTGCCATTTCCGATGGCACGGCATGGAGGAAACTGGGCGATGCCCATGGTGCTGGATGTAGTGAAAAGATAATAACCACCCAGCGCTGCCCAGATGCCATGAAGGAGCACATTTGCATGGCATTAATCAACGTTTGAAAATTATTTGGGAGCAATTTGGGATCTAGCTGTTTGTGCCAGTCATGGTTGGTGGATGGGTTGCTGTTCTCTGTTGCTTGCAGCTCCAGGGGGACCTGCAGTGTCTGGAGACTACAGTAGACCTCTGACTCCCAGGAATAACTCAGGCATCACCGCTGTGCTGCTGCAGGTCACTAATTAGATAATGCACCGGGACCAGAGATGCTTTCTGGAGGTTTGGTCCTTTCATGCATATGTTCTGTCTTTCAGCCACATCACCTGACCCTTTCTGTTTGTTGTGCACAGAAAAACACACACAGCAATTGCTGAATGAAGACTCGTCTGTTCAAACCCCAGTGGTATAATTGAGTTTTCAAATTGAATTTAGCTGTTTTACACTCCCATGTGTCACTGACAGAGACGTCCTTATTGTAAATAATACTGCAAATGAGAAAAAGAGTACAGTTTTGACAGAAGATGAAAACTTGCAAACATATGTTTATACACAGTGTTTGAGCCATAAGAAATGGTCTCGGTTAAGGAAAATTAATCCCCAAACAATTTAAGGACTGTTTGGAGCATAGACAAAAAATGCTATAATTCAGATGTCATTGTGAATAACATATGGGATAAAATTTGAACAGATTGTCACCATTTAAAATAGAATCTCAGTAGGATTCTGACAAAATGCATTCATGCTCCCTGTTATTCCTTTTCAGAGAAGAGTGTTTAATAGATATCTTTTATGTATGATAATGATTAACTGTTTACCAATCACCAGCAGAAAAGGAAGACATACACTCAACATACGTAGCACCTGAACGCACACCTCCCCCTCAGCAAGAGACATCTGCACACTGTATAGTCTTAAATAAGAGGAAGAAAGAAGCTTGATTGATATAGCTAATTTTAAACATGCTTTACAACGTGCTTTACAGAGTAGAAATAAATTGCAATGGTATAAACTAAACTAAAGGAGAAGAATAAACAAAGTAGAAAAAAGTGCAGAGGTGAAAGATTAATGTAAACAGACAGGTTTTATTCTTTATTTTCAAGGTGCCTCGATCATAAAGACATCTCAGTTCAGTTGGAAGGTATTGAACTTCACCAGATTGTTACTTGTAGCCGAGCTGAGAGTTCTTCCAGCAACATACATACCTAACAGTCAATTCACCAACCTACAATGGTACAAGATCAGGAACGCATCTGGAGGTCATTAGTATGTCTTAAAAATCAATTCAAGGTAGCTCAGTAGCTCAGATAGATAAAGAGAGAAAGATTCAGAATTGCAGTGAAGTCCATAAAGTTTTCAGAGAAATATGACATTTTGTACAGAAGTACACAAACAAACACACAACTCTTTGCTTATCTGTTGGTGTAGCCATGTGTTTTACATGGTCAAGTTTAGTAGTGGGCTATATGTAGTTAGTTTAATAAGTATGGTGAAAGTTGCATCTGGCAAGTGGCCTAAGCTGCTGTTTTACACATATTGTACACTGGGAAACCATTCACCAAATACACAGGAATCTCAGCTTGAATTCCCTGTTTGTTTTTGATCAAGCACCACGAGTCATTATCAGCGTCCTTCAGGAAGGACAAATGAATACATGGAGCAGGTTCTGGAAATCCGGTACCACATCGCATCACCTATTCTGATGATGTACGACTGTCATCACGTAATGTTGTGGTAACATAAAAGACATGCCAAACTTGTAGAAAGCCTTCTCTTAACCCATGATGTTTAGGTCATGAAGTAAGTTACGCATATTAACGTCAGAGTTGAAGTGATATGGTGCAGAAATATCGTTATGACATGCCTCTCCGTGACAGCACAGACATATTGGCATGCAGACAGACTGTCTACATTAAACAACTAAATGTACCCTCTCAAACAATCAAAAATACACAGCAGCACACTGCTCACTAATCTTGAGCCCTGTTTCCCAGAAGCCTTGTAGCGTTACAATCGCCTTGATAGAGAGAGAGAGAGAGAGAGAGAGAGAGAGAAGAGAGAGAGAGAGAGAGAGAGAGAGAGAGAGAGAGAGAGAGAGATCAATGTAATAGCCACACTACCATTTGAAGATGATCTTTGTTTTACGATGCTTTTGGGAAACCTAGCCCTGTTCATTTACAATCCAAACAAGTGCTAATGTTTCCGCTAAACGTTTCCCTCAGATGTGGTAGCTGCCTCAAATGTAAATAATTGAAGGAATCAGGCCATCTAATCATTCGCGTGCTGGCTCCCCGGTGAGAACCAGATCACACGTCTCCAGATGCTGCACAGCGGCAAGAGCGTGCCAAGAACCCTATCTCTGCTAAACTAAGACACAAACACTCGTTATGCAAGGCAGCTAACTGCTTCTTATTTCAAGGTCAGCTAATTGCAGCTTTTTGAAATGTATGCACCTGTTTTATTAAAGAGATCGCATAGTAAATGTTTGTTTCTTATTCATTCTGTAGCCGACTGAAATTGTAGGCCACTTAAAAAGCGCAGACTCAGTCAGGGAGCTGAAAAAACGTGTTTAAAACGCGTTGTGTTGATGCGTTGTGTAACAATGCAGAGCTCTCGGGCCTTCACAGGGTTCAGTTTAGGTCAAATTTTGGGAGGGAGGGGAGGTGGAGGAGTATCATAAATCTTCTTTCACTGCTAACTAAACAAATTCTTCATGAAATACGCCTGCAAACAACTTTTAGTCACTAACTATGCAATTACATTTTTATATACAATTTGATTGTGTACATCAGCCTCATGCATAATTCATAGTGACTAAAATCACTGACTATAAAACATTTGTTAAAAAAAAATACTTAGTGGCACACAGTGCTCCAGTGCCTGAAAACTGGTGATAATCTTCGTGATTATAACAGCAATAGAAAGTGACAAAATTAAAGTAAAATATCTCTGCTGGAATCATCGCAGGCGCCACATTAATGCAGTGTGTTCACGCCAATGGCTGCGCATTAAAATGCCTGTCAGGGAGATGGGGGCTAGGGGATCGATTTAAAAATACACTGACATGATTAGAATGGTTAAAGGTGTGTGAATGCACGCGGGGAAGTAGTGGTGCTGCGGTGAGAGGCAGAACCTCATGGGAAATGATGCGACTCAAAGAAACACGGACATCTGATTAATGTCCCCGTGAAGGAGGTCACGGAGGTCAAAGCGTGGGCTCGATGTAATCGTAAAGCAGCTTCATGGGTCTACGTAGCGACAGTTATGATCAGGTTCTCATTTCGTATTAATGTTTATTACAGTAACACTCATTAGAGCATTATATACATGCACTCGGCTCTCTAAAGGTGTTTGGACTGGGAGTGTATTTGGTCAGCATTTTGAACCTGCGCCCAGCCAGGGTTAAACACGAAATGACCAATAATCTGCAAGCTTTGCGGGGTGATCCGTTTTTTGTTTTTGATCATTTGGTAGTTATCATTTTGAACGATAGCACTCGTGTCTCGTCATCCCATTTTAAGCGATAATAGATGTCAGGCCAAATTAAGTAATTATTCAGCAAGCCACTTGAGGGAGTATAAATCAAGAAATGTCTTCCACCTTTTCTTCCCAAACTTCTCACATGCCATGAAAGTGTGCTTTGACTTACTGTTTTGCTGCATTGTAAAGTGAGCTACCTCTAAATTATGAGATACTTTCTAGGAAAGTTACATATTGTACATTTCCGTTGGTTGATTTTTATCTTTTCATCTGCCCATAATCCTTTGTTCCACCACTCTGCACACTCCTCTGTGCTTACTGGTACTCTTCCTGTGTTTGGATATGCTAATGAGAGATTTACAGCTCCTCCCACACCACTTACAACTGCACCACTCTGTGCTTATGTGGGCTGTAAATTGTTTCCAGTGCATTATTCTACAATCAAAATGGCTTCCATTTTCTCCCACAGACATTCCAGCCTTCATGTCACATATCTGTTTTCAAAAGGTATCAGCGGATTACATACTTGTGTGGATGTGGACGTTGTGTGCGAGTCATTTACTCTTACAACTGAGAGGCAGCTACCTTACACCTATAGTCTGAAGCTCAATTTCCCCAAATATTCATAAGATTAAGATCATCTAAATGAGACGGGAGAGGGGTAACACATTACCATTTAGGCATGATCTTTGTTTTACAATGCTTTTGGGAAACCCAGCCAAGATGCAATGTGTTAAGTCTGCCTGTGATACAGGTGTGTTTCACAGGTGCACACTTAAGGACTGCAAAACCTTTTGTTGCAGACTTTGGCATTTGTCAGTCTCTGACAACAGGACCTTGTTTGCATGTTTGGGTGACAAAGCTATTTTCAATGCAGCAGACACTGCCAGGGACACTGCTTGTTGTGGGTGTTAGGCTGATATCATGCACAGCAGTGTCGCTTGGTTGACAGCTCACTGCCACTCAAGAAAATCATCAGTAGTGGTCAGTTTACAATGATAGAGCTACTGATGACTAGATTCTCTTGAAATATAGCAATAGATGAGTTATGGGCTGTAACCACACAACTAAAAGCCTAAACTCCGAGCTTTTATTTACCCATTTCATCTGATAGTCTCATTTGCTCATTTGATATTTGTTTGTGCCTTTAAATTCACAATTCTTCATCCAAACACATATACTGCTCAAAAGAATAAAGGGAACACTAAAATAACACATCCTAGATCTCAAATAATAAAATATTCCAGTTATTTATTACATAGTGGAATGCGGTGAGAACAAAATAACATAAAAATGATCAATGTAAATCAATATTATGGTGGTCTGGATTTGGAATCAAAGTGGAAAATCAAATGACAGGCAGATTCAACTTCAGTGGAAATTCCTCAAACAAGGTAAAATGAGGATCAGTAGTGTGTGTGGCCTTCGTGTGCCTGTATGACCTCCCTACAATGCCTGGGCATGCTCCTGATGAGGCTGAGATCATCATAATTTCCACCACAAGGCGGCGATGTTCTCGTGAGGAATATCCTCCCAGACCTGGATTAAAGTATCAGTCAACTCCTGGACAGTCTGTGGTGCAACGTGGCATTGGTGGATGATGCCTCAAATGTACTCGAATGGATTCAGGTCTGGGGAATGGGCAGGCCAGTCCATAGCATCAATGCCTTCATCATGCAGGAACTGCCAGCGCACTTCAGACACATGAGGCCTAGCATTGTCATGCATCAGAAGGAACCCAGGGCCCACTGCAACAGCATATGGTCTCACAATGCGTCTGAGGATCTCATCCCGGTACCTAATGGCAGTCGGGGTACCTCTGGCTAGCACATGGAGGTCTGTGTGACGCTCCAAAGAAATGCCTCCCCACACCATTACAGACTCACTGCCAAACCAGTCATGCTGGAGGATGTCGCAGGCAGCAGGACATTCTCCATGGCATCTCCAGACTGTCACATCTCCAGACTCTGTCATGAACCTGTGTGAACCTGCTCTCATCCATGAAGAGAACAGGATGCCAATGGTGAATCTGCCAATCTTGGTGTTATCTGGCAAATGCCAATCACCCTGCACTGTGTTTGGCTGTAAGCACAAGCCCCACTTGTGGACGTCGGGCCTTCATACCACCCTCATGGAGACTGTTTCTGACAGTTTGAGCAGAAACATGGATATTAGTGGCCTGCAGGAGGTCATTTTGCAGTGCTCTGGCACTGCTCCTTCAGTTCCTCCTTGCCCTACTACGACCCCCCCCATGTCTCCTGGTGTACTGCTCTATGCTCTGGACACTGCTGACAGACACAGCAAATCTTCTTGCCACAGATCACAACTTTTGTAGGTTGTAGACATCGCATCATGCTACCTCTATGGTGAGAGAACTGACAAAATGCCAAAGTGACCAAGCCATTAGCCAGAAAGGATGAAAACAGAAAACGTCTGCAGAACCACTCCTTTATAGGGGGTGTCATGCTAATTGCCTCTCATTTCTACATGTTGTCTGTTCGATTTGCACAACAGCAGATGAAATTGATTCACAATCAGTGTTTTCACGGGTTGGTTTCACAGAAGTGTGATTGACTTGGAGTTACATTGTGTTGTCTCCTTAATTTTTTTTTAGCAGTGTACATATAAAAAATTGTGGTGAAGTAAACACATTTTCAACGAATTTTCCATGAACATACAATATAAAACGTTGTTCATCTTAAAGAATTGTTGTTTGTGCTTAGGCCAGATGTTTTGGTTCATCGAGGATCAGAGGAACTGATAGTCTAGAAGTGTTTCCTTAGTTTTGAGACACTCTGTGTGTGTATATGTACCTCACCCTTCCGAATAAAATGCTTATAGCATTATGTTTACATTGCAGAAAACGACCAACCTGTCTGTAATACCATATGTGAATTGTTGACTACAGCGAAGTCATCATGACTTTGAGAGTATTTGCCCTAATTAGAAAATATGGTGACACATTGGTATGAGTAATGATTATGTGTTGATAATCACTGCCAACACTAAACATATTTTATGTACTTCTTCTTACACTTCTTGGAGTTTGACTGAGTAATAGACTGACTTCAATTCATGACAGTGGCCAAAACTGTGCTTGCTGCAAACATGATAAATGAATCATTCAATCACTCCTCCCATTCCTCTACCCATTACTCCTTCCATCTTTCCAATTCCTCCACCCATCATCCCTCCATCACTTCTCCCATCACTCTTCCTATTCCTCCACCCATCACCCCTCCATGACTCCTCCCATTCCTCCATCCATCACTCCAATCAGTCTTCTCATTCCTCCACCAGATGTTTACTCTGAATGGAGGTGCCTGAAAGGCATTAAGCTAGCAAAATACAGCAGAACATTTTGATCAACAAACAAATCAATCAATTTATTATATTAATTCTAATTAAAAACGTTGCATTTGACCATAGACCATATACAAACATGTCAAAAATTAAATCTTTGTGACCTTGGTAGATTCTTTGGTTGGAATTTCTGAATACCCCACCACTGCATGTTCCATCATGTCTGCTGAGATTAGTAAGGCCTTTTAAAGAATTGATCATAACATTATAGTTAATACAATCCAGAGTGAGGGAGGTAGGCTTGGGCTAATCACATTGAAGTTTCATTCCCAAGAGAACAAAAGGAGTGTGCTACCTTGGAATCATGTCAGATTGAGCATCTCTTTGGAGTCTCATTCCTTGTTCTGATAGAAAGATACTATTGCTAACATCCCTGGAAATATGTAGATGATCTCACTCTGCTGGAGTCCAGAAAACTGTAGCAGGGCCCATGCTTGGCTGTTAGCCATTGCCTCTCTTCAGGAAAGACAGAAACAGTTACATTTGTGCAGTCCTTGCAGCTTTGTACAATCACCCTCCTCCCTCCTCTCTCCTCCTCAGCCCTCCCATTGGCTCACACCCTCCAGGAGGCAAATCAGGATGGACCACATTCAAAGAATGAGATGGAACTCATTTTGCAAAGACTGGATGAAACTACAAATCTCTATAATTCTTTCTCTTTCTACATCTTACTATATATAATAAATAAATTTGTATTGCATGAAAAACATTGAAAACTGTAATCATACTAATATTTGGGCTAATGGAGCAGGTCATACGCACAGTAACGTGTTTTAAATATATGGACATATTAAACAATTAAGATGTATATGCCATTTTCTTTTATTCTTATAAACGTTACTTTTGTAAATTAGTGTGCTAATTCAGTATTTAACTACTAGCACCAAGGATTAGGCTCTGGCTCAAAGCATCTGGGCACTTCTTACAGTGGGGTCATTAAAGTCCTGAACTGCTTGTGGTAAAATATTAAACCATTCATCATGAATTAAAGCTTCAGGTTGTCTGCTTTATGCTCTGCACCCCCTAGTGAAGTTTAGACCTGGTGACTGAAGAGGCAAAGAATGGGGCTTGAGTACATCTTAAAGGTTCAGAGAGTACTGTCTAGGACATTACCTCAAAATGATCACTGGAGCATTGCTAGGGGTAAGTGTTACCACCTCAGGATGCAAGATGTCAAATAAAACAGTCCCATGATCAAAGACACTTGTAGACTTAAAGTGCACATTTGTTGATTCAGTTGACACACTTCAAGTCTTTGAAAGTCTGCTGGCTCTCTGTGCTTGTAAAGGTCGACTATTACATGCTGACAAGTTGCCAATTGACATTCAGTGTATATTATAATTTTAATTCCCCCTCTTTCATGATGCTTGTATTAATGCTGGTCACTCCCAGGAAACTTTCGTTGCTATTTACTTGCATTTAAATGACAATACCACCACCTGGTGGGGAGGGGAGAACAAAAAAAAGTGGGAAACTTGGAAAATAATGTGAAAATTTCCAATTTAGCAGTATGTGGTAAATAGGTCAGCCTGGTGAACGATAATTAATTTCCATTAAACAAATTATAAATGTTGCACTTTTTTGCTGGACCTTATCACCCTTAGAGATGAAGTGACATTACTATGACATTTTAAGAGAAAATTGTTAGTATACAAAACTGAACCAACATATAGGTCAACATAACATAGTTAATACAAGCTTATGCCTTAATTCCAAACTGAGCAGGGGGCTTATAGAAGTGAGTATCTTTGATAAACAAGGACTAGCATGCTCCGGAGTGAAGCTCTAGCTAGTGCCACTTAAAGAAACCCACTGGAGGTTAACTTTACATCAGGACTCTTGCTCCATAATAAAAACCACAGCAGAAACAGGTTGCTTCATGCCTGCCTTCATAAGTAAAAAAAAAAAAAAAAGACAAGACCTTAAATATTTAATCAATGGCAAATTAACACTTCAAAAATATCCATTCCACAAAAATGCCCTGAAAAACACTGGCAGATTAAAAAGGTTGAACCTTCAAAATGTTCGTGATAAGATTGTGCCTTACATTGCCCCCTGTGCTCTAAAAAAATGTATTTTATATTTTTGTAATCAGACAAATCACATTTTTGCCATGAAGTTAGAGTGCACGTTAAAGACCAGAAACACTTTCAAAATAAACTTTACCATTATAGAGAATAATGTCATGAGGAGCACATACACAACAGTTGTTGCTCTGGTTCAAAATTTGCACAAAGTCTCAAATGTTAGTTGTAAGGATACAACTCAGGATGACCAATACAAAATCTGCAGTCAGGAAATGAATTCCTTGCACTTGGTATTTACAGATGCTAGGTGCCTTGGATGGTTTCCTATATGTATCAATACAACCTCACATGAATATAGAACCCTAGTTTTGAGCAGATTAGGCATGCAACATGATGCATCACTGATCATAAACTTCAGTGCTCACCAACTTTAAAGAAACAGAATTTCTCAGCTGTTTGGATAAAGAAAAAGCAAGCAATAGAAAAGAAACAGGAATAAGCAGATTTGATTTAAGAGATAGTCAAAACCAGAACAAATGTCAGAAGACCAACACATTAAACACCCCAACAAAGCACCAACCACAACTTCTGAAGGATGGATTATTTACATGAATCACCATAACCTTTGTCCCGCCAGACTGGAGTAGCTGCTGAAAAGCCCTTTGGGCAATACATAGTAGATGGATGAGGTTGGACATGCTGGGATTCACTGGTTGAGCATTACAATATGGGATTCAGGAGGAGCTTGATCTTGAGCATCTGGCATCAGGCAGTCTGTGCTCGTGGACTAGCATTGATGTGTATCTTAGCGGTCATAATGGCTGTAGCCTTTACGTGCCCCCTCCCTGCCAGAAGGATGGCTGGAGGTGGGGCGAAAACCCCACAGCTGGGATTGGACAGTCTGTCCTGAAGGGTGGTATGTGCCAGAGAACTTTTCTTTCGGCATATCCTGGGAATGTGGGTATCCAGGAAACCTGTGCCTTTTACGTGCATCATCCCCATCAACGTGGTAGCCAGTGGAGGAGACACCAAACCTGACACGTAACCCTAACCCTAACCCTGGGATTGAGGAGACCATTCCCAAGGGCAATAAGGGCATAGAGTGCTGGCCTTTATTGATATCTTGGGAATGTGGGCGTCCTGGTAAGCTGTGCATTTTATGTGCATCATCACCGCTGAACTGGTAGCCAGTGGTGGGCACACCAGAACGCCACATTTCAGAATGGGGGCTAGATGGCTGCCATTTGCTTGGACCCCAAGGAGGGTGCCTCCTGCCACTTTGTTGAGGATCCCTAGCTGGACCTACACTGATGCTTTCACTAGCCAGAGAAGAGACACTCAATTTTGTGTGGGGTATAAAATGTGGGGCCTTACTTAGCGGCCTGCTGTGCAAAGGAAGTCCATGTTGTGGGCCTTGAGGTTGAGGATGGGATGGACCACAATAAGGGGAGTGTGTTGACTGGCTTGAAGATGGAACCCTGTAGCCTCCCTGATGGCTTGGACCAGACTGGACCTTCTCTCTGGGGACTCATGCACCAGTATGCGGCCTCGGGAAGCCTCGAGTTCTGGATACAGAGTCCAAGCCGACAGAAGAACCTTGATACAAGTGCCCTTGCTCAAAAAGGCTACTTGGCAACTCGGGGGTTTCTAGTGCAACACAGTTGCTGGGTGTGATAGTGCACACCCACTCAGTGTACACTGCTTCCAGTGAAACTCCCCCAGACACAACAATCAAGTTGGTGTGGTAATGTCTCATAAGAGTGATGGAAAATGTCCAGTTGTTTGCAGACTGGTATGGGAATTGTCACTTAACTGATTTTAGTTGGGTGTTGCAATTCAATATCTAGATTACACAGAACAGATTCTCCCATCAAATATTTTTAGCTTGATTCATAACGGACCTGGAATTGAAATGCGATTTGAAAGTGTGGCATTACTTCACATTGGGCATCATGTTCAAATTTTGGCCTTTTTCTAATCAAGTTGTGCACACATGTGCATTTTCAAAATTCACAAAAAGCTGGTGGCTGGAAAAACCAGTTATGATAGATGGTAACCATAAGTGGTTGGCCACGTCATCAGATCCAATTCCTAGGTACTGGGTGGGAGAAGGTGTAAAACCTGGAAATCCAGGACCAATTTAAATACATGATCTATACCTTCCTAAGCAGACAGGTTTATTTTGTAGATTTGAACTGGGCCGGTTTAGTCCGAGCATTTGTTCACGTCAATATCCTTGCAGTTGTAAGGTCAGCGAAACTGACCATTTTAAAAACACTAGCAGGTAAAATGTTCATATATTGCACCCACAAAAACCCCCCGGTTCACCCCAAATGTACCCCCCAATAAAGAAGCCTGGTTCTGACCAGAGTGGCTGTGCAACATGGTATGTTACTGCCCATGCATTCACCACATTGCAAAACCAGGTGGTTACCGACCCTTCACTTGGATGTTGTGCCTTTTCAACCAGTTTGAATGCAAATAGAACTGAATCAGAGACAGCAATACTGTAATTTGTTTTATTTAAATCACAAAAATCAGAACGAGAAGGATCACTCCATCCAGCATCTCAAGACTGCATCAAACCCTCAAGTTACATAATCCTGGTCCCACCCAATGGAGTAGCTGCTGAAAAGTCCTTTGAGCAATTCATAACAGATGGATGAGGTTTGACTTGCAGGGCCTCATTGGTTGAGCATTACAGTACGAGATTCAGGAGGAGCATCTTCTTGAGCATCTGGCATCAGTCTGATGTGCTCAAAGACTAGCATTGATCGGTACCTTAGGAATACAAGCGGTCATAATGGCTGTAGCCTTTACGTGCCCCCTCCTTGCCAGAGGGATGGCTGGAGGGCACATGAGAACCTCAAACCTGGGATTGGGCAGTCTGTCCTGGAGGGCGGTATGGGCCAGAGGACTGGCCTTTGAGCATATCCTGGGCATGTGGGCGTCCAGGAAACCAGTGCCTTTTTCGTGCATCATCCCCATCAACGTCGTAGCCAGTGGAGGGGACACCAGAACCCCACCTCTGGGATTGTTCCCAAGGGCGGTAGGGGCCGGAGTGCTGGCCTTTGTGCATATCCTGGGAATGTGGGCGTCCAGGAAACCCGTGCCTTTTTCGTGCATCATCCCCATCAACGTCGTAGCCAGTGGAGGGGACACCAGAACCCCACCTCTGGGATTGTTCCCAAGGGCGGTAGGGGCCGGAGTGCTGGCCTTTGTGCATATCCTGGGCATGTGGGCGTCCAGGAAACCCTTGCCATTTTCGTGCATCATCCCCATCAACGTCGTAGCCAGTGGAGGGGACACCAGAACCCCACCTCTGGGATTGTTCCCAAGGGCGGTAAGGGCCGGAGTGCTGGCCTTTGTGCATATCCTGGGAATGTGGGCGTCCAGGAAACCCGTGCCTTTTTCGTGCATCATCCCCATCAACGTCGTAGCCAGTGGAGGGGACACCAGAACCCCACCTCTGGGATTGTTCCCAAGGGCTGTAAGGGCCAGAGTGCTTGCCTTTGTGCATATCCTGGGAATGTGGGCGTCCAGGAAACCCGTGCCTTTTTCGTGCATCATCCCCATCAACGTCGTAGCCAGTGGAGGGGACACCAGAACCCCACCTCTGGGATTGTTCCCAAGGGCTGTAAGGGCCAGAGTGCTTGCCTTTGTGCATATCCTGGGAATGTGGGCGTCCAGGAAACCCGTGCCATTTTCGTGCATCATCCCCATCAACGTCGTAGCCAGTGGAGGGGACACCAGAACCCCACCTCTGGGATTGTTGCCAAGGGCGGTAGGGGCCGGAGTGCTGGCCTTTGTGCATATCCTGGGAATGTGGGCGTCCAGGAAACCCGTGCCTTTTTTGTGCATCATCCCCATCAACGTCGTAGCCAGTGGAGGGGACACCAGAACCCCACATCTCAGATTGGGGGTTAGATGGCTGCCATTTGGTTGCTACCAAAGTAGGGGGCCACCTGTCGCTTCGTTGAGGATCCCTGGCTGGACCCACACCGAGGCTTTCACTAGCCAGAGAAGAGAGGCTCAATTTCGTCTGAGGTACAAAACCTGGGTCCGTCTTACTTAACGGCCTGCTGTGTAAAGGAAGGCCACGTTGTGGGCCTCGAGGATGATGATGGGATGGACCACGATAAGGGGGGCGTGTTGTCTGGCCTGAGGATGGAACCCTGTGGCTAGGACCAGACTGGACGGTTTCCTTTTGCACCCATGAACCAGTGTACGGCCTCTGGAAGCCTTGAGCTCTGGATACAGAGTCCAAGCCGACAGAAGAACCCTGGTGCAACTGCCCTTGTTTAAAAAGGCTACTGGACAACTCGGTGGTTTCTAGTGCAACACTAGGTTCAGAGCTCCATGCATCAACGGAAGAGGAAGCCAGCAGCTGGGTTTCAGATACAGCTCCAGGAAACTTCTGGTCACGATGGACAACAGACCGGTAAGGGCCTGCAGATTCACGTTCAATTAGAACCTCTGAGGAACCTTGTTGACTGCCAGAAGCCCAGTTTGACTGAACATCAACCTCACTGAATTTCACATCTTGGTCAGAGACCACAGAGCTAGTCTCCATGGCTACGACACTCGAACTAAAATCTTCCACCTCTGGCCGCCGATGAAGCCTGTAGGCTTTTACAGGCTGAGCCACAGAATCCCATGCTACTACACCATACCGATGAGGAGCAGTTTTTTTTTTTATTCCACATTTGGGAAGAGGGCCAGGGGTTGAATGGAAACAAGGAAAAAATTACTTTTTTAAAAACTTTGAGCAAGCACAAAGCATCAATGTGCATAGTCTAATCTAACTTACCGTCTTGACCCGCTGCATCCTTCATCAGCAATACTGCACTGAGAAGTAACCAATACCTAAAAGGCAAAAGAGCATTTACACACAATTAATCCACTGTCCAATTTAAACAAGTAAACACAACAAGTGACCCCTGCCACATGGATACCTTCTGTGCCTCCACATCATGGCTATAGATGGGATACTCCAGAACACAACTTCATACAGCCCTTCCTTTGCTCCTTAAGAACCACAGACCAACATATTTCTGCTGCGTACCTGCATTCCCTTTAAGCCTCTAATAATTTACCTGATAAGAATCACCTGTTCAAATTATTTTCTGCCATTTTCTGACCAATTATAGGAACCAATGAGTGAATAGTGAGAATGATTGGAACCAATGAATAACTGACAGGACACTCAAAAGTAGTTGCTGATGTTAAAACATTATCAGTAATAAAGTTTGGTACCACAGGTTCCATTTATTGTAGATTTATTATTTACATGCAATTCCATTTGGGGGTTTTTGGTTTGTTCATTTGTATGATTATCACATGGGTGGAGTTGAGTGCAAATTTTACTTCCCTCTGTGTTTTTCATTTGTTTGTGGAACTTTTAATTCAATTAAGTGTCCTCTTCTACCTTTATCATCCAAATGTTAGTAGTGATATTATGTTATACATTTCTATATATTTTTTTCTTTTTGCACATCTTGATTAAATAGTTGGAAATAATTCTCGAACCTATAATCATTTTTTGATATTTATCTGGGTTGACAGCAGCTGTAATGGAATGTGGCATCATGATATCATAGCCAGAGATCCATGTAGGTACCATGCCAAGCCATGTTGGATCATTTACTTGGTGATATGTTAAGCCCTGCCATTCTAGACGCTTTGCCTGTTCATTGTTTTTATGAACGTGTTCATGGAACCCAAATGTGATGTCATAATGTGAACAGCTATGTAGTGTAGTTATTGTCAGGCATGAAACACACTTGTATTACTTTCACTTGGTCTACATTTTCTTTGTTGTTTTTGACTGTAGTGTAATTGACATTTACAACATATCTTGTTTTGACTGTATAAAACATTTAGGAGAAAGTGCAATAGTTTAACAATATTGGTTGTGGTATCGGGGCAACTTTTTTTTTTTAGACATTGCATCAAGTTGAATTAATCTAATCATTTATCAATTGCTGGAATGATTGAGAATGATTGATTCTATTATTAAGAACATCAATTAATTGATATGTTAAGTAGGATAGATAAATGTAGTGGGTGGGTGGTATTTTGGTTAGCACTGTGTGTGTGTGTAAGATGGTCTGTCCACAGTTGACTCCTGCCTTGTGTCTTGTCTGTATAGGCTTAATGACCCTGAATTGGGTAAACTTGTTTAGATGAATAAATATGATTAATTCAGTTCAATTAGCCCGGATAGTGCACACCCACTCACAAGTTGGAATGATGTCTCATCATTTAAGGGTGATGGAAAATGTCCAGCTGTTTGCAGACTGGTATGGGAATTGATTCAGTCACTGAACTGATTTTAGTTGGGTGTTGTACTTTAATGTCTAGATTACACAGAACAGATTCCCCCATCAAATAATTTTAAGCTTGATTAATAACTGACCTGGAATTTAAATGCGATTTGAAAGTGTGGCATTACTTCACATTGGGCATCATGTTCAAATTTTGGCCTTTTTCTAATCAAGTTGTGCACACATGTGCATTTTCAAAATTCACAAAAACCTGGTGGATGGAAAACCCAGTTATGATATCTGGTAACCATAAGTGGTTGGCCACTTCATCACATCCAATTCCTAGGTACTGGGTGGGAGAAGATGGTGTAGATCCTGGAAATCCAGGACCAATTTAAATACATGATCTATACTTTCCTAAGCAGACAGACAGGTTCATTTTGTACACATGAGCTGGGCCGGTTTAGAACGAGCATTTGTTCACACCAATATCCTTGCAGTTGTAAGGGCATCTAAACTGACCATTTTGAAAACACTAGCAGGTAAAAGGTTCACATATTGCACCCACAAAGACCCTTCAGTTCACCCCAAATGCCCACCCCATTAAAGAAGCCTGGTTCTGACCAGAGTGGCTGTGCGACATGGTATGTTACTGCCCATGCATTCACCACATTGCAAAACCAGGTGGTTGCCGACCCTTCACTTGGATGTTGTGCCTTTTCAACCAGTTTTAATGCAAGTAGAACTGAATCAGAGACAGCAATACTGTAATTTGTTTTATTTAAATCTCAAAAATCAGAATGAGAAGGATCACTTAAGTTACATAATCCTGGTCCCACCCAATGGAGTAGCTGCTGAAAAGCCCTTTGGGCAATTCATAACAGATGGATGAGGTTTGACTTGCAGGGCCTCATTGGTTGAGCATTACAGTACGAGATTCAGGAGGAGCATCTTCAGACTGATGCCAGATGCTCAAGATGTGCTCAAAGACTAGCATTGATTGGTACCTTAGGAATACAAGCGGTCATAATGGCTGTAGCCTTTACGTGCCCCCTCCTTGCCAGAGGGATGGCTGGAGGGCACATGAGAACCTCAAACCTGGGAATGGGCAGTCTGTCCTGGAGGGCGGTATGGGCCAGGCTGCTGGCCTTTGTGCATATCCTGGGAATGTGGCCGTCCAGGAAACCAGTGCCTTTTTCATGCATCATCCCCATCAACGTGGTAGCCAGTGGAGGGGACACCAGAACCCCACATCTGGGATTGAGGAGACTGTTTCCAAGGGCGATAGGGGCCAGACTGGTGTGACCCCTGCCACATGGATACCTTCTGTGCCTCCACATCATGGCTATAGATGGGATACTCCAGAACACAACTTCATACAGCCCTTCCTTTGCTCCTTAAGAACCACAGACCAACATATTTTCTCTGCCTACCTGCATTCCCTTTAAGCCTCTAATACAGGGGTGCCCACAACTTTTCAACTGGTGAGCTACTTATAAAATGACCAAGTCAAAATGATCTACCTACTTACAGATGGACGATAGCCTATCATTCATCAACTACTTTTTAATGTCATGCGATCTACCCACACTCCCACACTTCCTTCACGATCGACCGGTAGATCACGATCGACGTATTGGTCACCCCTGCTCTAATAATTTACCTGATAAGAATCACCTGTTCAAATTATTTTCTGCTGTTGTCTGACCAAATATAGGCACACTCAAAAGTAGTTGGTGATGTTAAACATTAACATTACCTTTTTTTACCTTTATCATCCAAATGTTAGTAGTGATATTATGTTATACATTGTCTATGTTTTTATTCTTTTCACACATCTTGATTACATATCTGAAAATAATTATAGAACCTAGAATCAAATTTGTTTGATGTATTGCAGATGTTTCAGGTATACATCTTTCAAACACAGAATTGGAATTAAAATTCAATATAATATGGACTGATATTCTCAATAGCTCTTTAATTTTTTTTTTTACAGTTCCCATGGGATAACTATAAACCATGGTCCAGAGGCTGCTCGTCCTGAAACTGTATTATTTCCTGCATTGTTTTCTTATTTATCTTGCACAATTTATTCAAAACATACATATAAATCAGCCACAGAACTCCACACATAACTGGACAGTAGCAACCTGGATTTTGGTCTTTCAATTAGAATACCAACTGCCATCTTTGCTTTGTAGCTGATTTTGGTCTATATAACAAGACATTTAATGCTCTCAGCTCCAGAAGTGCTGTGAAACAGTTGACCCTGTGCTCTGAACCTTCCTACCAGTGAAGTAGCATTTTACTGTATTGTTTGTTTGTATATGTATGTATTACAAATAAAGGCATTCAGTGTAGCCTAAGCAATTACTATGTTAGTTAAAAAAAACTAATTAAAAACAAAACTCAGACCTTCTGAGAAGGACATTGGATGAAGGAAAGGATATGGTCATTTATTAAAATAAATTAAATTGTGTCAGATGCCTGTGTATCTACTATCATCCATGATCCATTTTCTCCATCCCATAGAGTACCTGCTCGTTTTGAAGAGGAGGGCCAACACTAAACCACAGAGCGTTACTGGTTTGAAGCTTCAGATCTTAGCTGGGAGGTGGATAAGTATTTTCTCATCAGTAATCACCGGTAACTCATTACCGCTTCATTCATGTGGCATTGAATCATCGTGGAGTGTGTCACCATCAGAGTTGATCAGGGATCCAAGAAATTTAAACTTTGATGAGGTCTTGACTGTCAGTCTAGATGGTCCCTTTGGTCTGTGGCCAGTAATGTTGAACCAAATGTCATTCTTTCCCAGGTGGTCTTTCCATTCTTGCACTTTTTTGCAAAAGATGACATGATCTTCTTAACATTATACTGTTAAGAACATTATACATTATAATATATTGGTTCAGTCTAAAAATGTTTATTTTATTTGAATGTTTGTGGTCTGGACAGTATGTGAAATATATTAAACTGTAGAGTTTATGGATCTCCATGATTGACTGTCATTTTTAACAAACGTGTCCACAATTTTTGAGAAACAGGTAACTATATTAAAAAGTTTCTAGGCTCTATAATTATTTTCGGAAACTTTAACAACCAAAAAAGTAGCTCAATAGTACAGAATGTTTCAAACAAACGTATATAAAAAAGTGTAACAGAAATAACACCTTTAAAAAATCTAATTGAAAATGAAGATTAGCTATAAATTATTTGTTTAATTAAAACAATCCACAAATAAAGACAATAACAAGAGGAAAACAATTGGCAGTCAACTTTATCCATGTGACAAAGAAACAATAAAAAATGCCTGTACAATAAAATGTGGCCTTTGATACACCAATATTAATGTTTAAAAATGCAAATGATCTTTTGTTCTCTGTTCACAGGTTGGTTCCTATAATTGGTTAGCCAACAGTTGAAAAGAGTTTGAACAGGTGATTCTTATCAGCTAACTTTAATGAGAGGCTTAAAAGGAATGCATGTCTGAATGAGATGTTGTATGAAGTGTTGCTCTGGGTGGTGGGCCATTTCAAGCCATGATGCTGCATAGAAGGTATTGCTAATACTTTGCTTTTGATAATGTCTTCCTTTTATTAGCTTGATGATGGGTTGTTTTCATGTGTAAATGCTCTTTTGTCTTTTAGGTCTTGGTTGTTTTTTGCTGTAATATTATTAGTGAAGGATGCAGAGGGACTTGCAGGTAGGCTGCTTCTCAAATTGCACTACAGAGACTTTTAATTTAAGTTCAGTATCTGAAAGATATTTTGTTTTTGTTCCCTAAAAGTGTGGCATAATCTACCTGCACACCAATGGCGCAGTACATCCGCTTCTGTGGCTCAGCCCAAAAAAGCCTATTATCCTCCTTATTTGGCAGAGATGAAGGACTCCATTTCTGGTGTTGTATCCACACAAAGTAGAGTTGTTGTCCCTCACCAAAGCTTAAAACCCAGTGGAACTGCACCTGTTCAGCCACATTGTGCTCCCAGCAGTCAAAAGGATTCACCACAATCTCAATGTGACTCTGAGAGCTATTACCAATCTGTTTTTCAAAGTGGCAAGGTGCTTCCTGGAGTTGTATCCAAACCCCAGTTGCTAGGTTCCTCTTACAGTGAAACATGGAGATCTGTACCCAGTGTTGCACAAGACCTCCCCAAGCTGTCCAGTAGCCTCTTTCAGCAAAAGCAGTTGTACCAAGGGCCTTCTGGCAGCTTGGACTCTGCATCCAGTGCTCAAGGATTCCCAGGTTTGTATACTGGTGGATGGGTGCAGAAGGAATCTGTGCAGTCGGCTCCCTCGGAACCGTCAATGCATCAGCCTTCTAGTTGTGCTTTATCCCAGGACCCTCAAGACTACCCACAAGAGGCCACCCTCAAAGTTACCCCCAACTTGCCAATGTCCCAAACACGGACTGCAGATGCTGTATTGGTGAAAACTCCTCACCAAGGCAGCTTTGCTCTGTACCAGAGTTCCCACTGGCCTGTGTCACAACCTGCTGACCAAAGCTCAAGTCAACTGGATTTGCCTCCCCTGGTTAAACAAAGTTCTGGTCTAACGCTTGCCAGTGATCCTGCACAGAAAGGAGGCTTCCATGAGGCCCTCCCTCTTCAGGCAGTAAGTCAATGGCAGACATTAAGCCACCAGACTGCCCTGTCCCCAGCACTAAGTGCTCATCCTGGTTTGACCTCAACAAGCCAACTACCTGATGGGGATCCACACCAAACAAGGGACTGTAGACCTGTGGGTTCACAGGGTGCAATCACATGCCACTCTGCTAGCCCCAAACAGCCTGTTCAGACCCAGGTGCAGCATTTCAGTGCAAGTCCTGGCTTCACCTCCACCAGCAAACAACCTGCTGTAGATACTGTGCAACAAAGCAACTCTCATGGCAAACTGCCTTTCCATATTGCAAATACATGGCAGACACTAAGCCACCAGTCTACCAAAACCCCAGTTGATAGTGCTGATCCTGGTTTGACCTCAACCATCCAACCTCTTGTCTGGGATCCTTCCAAAATGAGCAACAGCTACTATGGAGATCCATTTTCTAAGTTTATGGGCATGGAGCAGCTTTCTATTAAAAACCAGCATGCAGTGCCAACTGCTGCAACCCAGATGCAGGATGCTGTACAACAAAGCAACTCCCATGTCAAACTGCCTTTCCATGTTGCAAATAGATGGCAGGCACTAAGCCACCAGTCTACCAAAACTCCACTGCGTAGTGCTGATCCTGGTTTGACCTCAACCAACCAACTACCTGAGAGGGATCCACTCCAAACAAGAAGGCCCTGTAGACCTGTGGGTTCTCAGGGTGCAAGCACATGCTATCCATCTAACCTGCCTGCCCAGACTCAGGTGCAGGGTTTCAAAGCAAGTTCTGACTTTACTTCCAGCCAACAATCTGGCTGGAATGCTCTCAAAACAAGCAGCAGCTACTTTGTACCTCCGTATTCACAGGCAAATGTCAAACAGCAGCCATCTTTCCAAAATCTGCTTGCAGTACAGAGTGCTGCCTCCCAGATGCAGCCTGCCAGGGATGTTGTGCAACAAAGCAAATTCTATGGAAAGGCGGATTCCCATGTTGCAAGCAGATGGCAGTCACTAAGTCAGTCACCAATGCAGAATGCTGATGCTGGCTTGAGCTCAACCAGCCAAACAAGTAGCAGTCATTGCAGATCTCTGGGTTTTCGGGGTACAAGAACATGCCGTCCATTGGATGTTACCTCTACTAACTAAGAGCCTGCTAGAGATGCTCCACAAAAGCAGTTATGAACCTCCAGTATTCGCAGGGTGTAGTTGCATGGAAGATGAGCCCAGAATCTTAACTGCAACTTGCCCAGTCCCAGATGCCAGATGCTCAAGTTCAAAAATCTACAGCTACTCGTGGCTTGTCTGTTTATACAGCTGTCAATGCAAACCCTTAACCAGAACTAGACGGTTAAGCATTAAGGCTTTCTTGATGTGTCATGTTGAACAGGTTATCTATTCTTCTGTGGTTTGCCCAATCTAATTTTCTCCAATAAAATGTGCTTGTAAAATTTGCTGTCTGCTTAAAGTTTTTACTGTTCATTTTGAAGTGACTAGGGGAGCATTAGCCAAATGTGTACATAATCCTGGTAAGTGTACATTCTGTCCACTATGGTTATGCAAAGAAACTTTAGATATGAAAGACTTGCAATTTATAAACTTATTTTCCATTATACAATTACAAAAAGTGGCTGTCTGTTTCAGAGGTATGGTGTGTGTACTTCAAGTAATGAAGTATATTTAGAAGTAGATATGGTATGATTCGCAATCATTTAATCAACTACAAGGCTTACAAAATCCAGGACCAGATTTGAATACCTCTGCATGCTGAAGTGCAATAGTTTACAACGTACTCAAATTCCTGTAATGGAAAATCATTAGTTCCTATAGATGTTCTGTAAGCATGTATTGTCTTAACATTTTGATAGTGTTGTAAAAAAAATTACTATTGAGGTGAATGACTAAACCTAGAATGGAGTGGTCTGTGATTGTTGAAATTTGTCCATAAAGGACAAAAAGGAGGGAAATGTAGTGGGAATTCTTATACTTAAGTATATAGAAATGTATTGTTTTCTCTCAGCCTTGTATTTATGTATGTGAACACCTTTTGGGTGAAAACAAAGCAGTCATTCAGTTGTAGCCTGCCTGTTGATTCTGTGCTCCCCATGTATTTAAGTAATAACCCCTTTACCCCTATTGAGGGAAGGGTAGCAGTAACTCCACCAGGCATGAATGTAAGTAAACTTTATTTATATAGCACCTTTCACAATCATCACAAAGTGCTAAACAAACATAACTAAGAATAAGTCACAGATTATACAACAATTAAAACACAATGAATAGCACTTTAAAAAAGCCTGCCTAAATAAAAATGTCTTAAGATGTTAAGTCAGAGGAATCAGAGCAGTGAATGGACAGTGGTAGAGCGTTCCAGAGCTTTGGAGCCACCACCTGAAAAGCTTTGTCTCCACGAGTTTTATAATGGGTTTGAGGTACAGCCAGCAGCATTTGATTTGAATACCTCAAAGTCCTGGATGGACAGAGAGGCTTCAAAAGATCTAATTAATATTTGGGGGCCTGACCATGAAGCGCTCGGAAGATTAAAACCAAAAATTTTAAATGACTCCTTGAGTGCACAGGTAACTAGTGCAGAGAGGCCAGAACAGGTGTAATATGGGCTGTCTTATGGGACTTGAACAGACTGAAGCCGAGCCAAGGAGCATTTATTAAGATATATAAAAAGACTGTTACAGTAATCTAAATGAGAAGAAATAAATGCGTGAACACTAGTTCATTCTGTGATACAAAAGACCTCAGTTTTGAAATATTCCATAAATGATAAAACTAAACTAACTAAAACTAAACGAACTAAAGTTATACAATGGGTGTCAAATGACAAGGAACTATCAAAAACAACACCCAAATTTCTGAGACTATTTTTTTACTGAAGGAGTTAAAAAAGTAAGATGCTGCTTGATTTCAGGGATTTTATCATCAAGAGCAACAATAAGAGTTTCAGTCTTGTTTGCATTTAACTGTAGGTAGTTGTTGTTCAGCCATACTTTAACTTGTGACAAGCAATTAACGAGATCAGACAATTTGTAGAATTCAGAGGCTCTAAAGGAACAGTACAGCTGAATGTCATCAGCATACAGATGATATGACATGTTACTGTAACATTTTTAAATGTATACTAGAGGTACAATAAAAAGAGGACTGGGCCCAAAACTGAACCTTGGGGTACCCCACAGGACAGTGGTGCAACATCAGAATAAACATGATTCATAGGAACAGTAAAAGACCTTTCAGATAAGTAAAAGATGAACCAGTTTAGCACAGAGCCAGAAATACCAAACACATCTCTCAATCTATTGATAAGAACAGTGATCTACAGTTTCGAATGCAGAGGTTAAGTCCAATAACACAGTAAAGTTTCCTGAGTCAGCTGCCATCACTTGAACCTTTAATAAAGCAGTTTCTGTAGAATGCAATTTGCAAAATCCAGACTGAAAAATGTCCATAAAATTATTTTCCCCCAAAAAGCGGTCGAGTTATTCTGCTACAACCTTCTCAATGATCTTTGATATAAATGGAAGTTTGGAGATAGGTCTATAGTTTTCAGACAGAGAAGAGTCCAAATTAGGCTTTTTTAACAGAGGACGGACAACAGATGTTTTGAAGCAGAGAGGTACAGAACCGGAGCCAAGAGAGTAATTAATCAATTTTACAATACTTGAGCAAATACAATTAAATATATTTTTTAAAAGAGATGATGGCATGACATCAAGGGGGCTAGAGGACATTTTCATTTGATGCATGGAGCTCTGAACCTAGTGTTGCACTAGAAACCACTGAGTTGTCCAGTAGCCTTTTTGAGCAAGGGCAGTTGCACCAGGGTTCTTCTGTTGACTTGGACTCTGTATCCAGAGCTCAAGGCTTCCTGAGGCCTTACACTGGTGCATGGGTACCCAGGGAGAAGGTCCAGTCTGGTCCAAGCTATCAGGGAGGCTACAGGCTTCCATCTTCAAGCCAGTCAACACATCACCACTATCATGGTCCGTCCCATACTCAACATCAAGGCACACAACGTCCCTATCCTTTATGCCGTAGGCCGCTAAGTAAACCCCCACACTTTCTACCCCAGACAGCATTGAGCCAATCTTCTCTGGCTAGTGAGAGCTTTGGTGTGGATTCTGCCAAGGATCCTCGACAAAGCAGCCGGAGGCACCCTCCTTGGGTTGCAAGCAAATGGCAGCAATCTAGCCCCCATTCTGAGATGTGGGATTCTGGTGTGCCCACCAAGAGCTATCAGTTTGATGCAGATGATGGCCATAAAAGGCACAGGTTTCCTGGACGTCCATATTCCCACTATATGCACAAAGGCCACCCCTCTGGCCCATATCACCCGTTGGAACAATTTCCTCAATCTGAGATGTGGGGTTCTGGTGTCCCCTCCACTGGCTACCACATTGATGGGGATGATGCACGTCAAAGGCACAGGTTTCCTGGACACCCACATTCCCAGGATATGCACAAAGGCCAGTCCTCTGGCCCATACCACCCTTCAGGACAGACTGCCCAATTCCAGATTTGGGGTTCTCATGTGACCTCCAGCCAGCCCTCTGGCAAGGAGGGGGCACGTAAAGGCTACAGCCATAATGACCGCTTGTATTCCTAAAGTACAGATCAATGCTAGTCTTTGAGCACAGACTGATGCCAGATGCTCAAGATGAAGATGCTCCTCCTGAATCCCATACTGTAATGCTCAACCAATGAGGCCCTGCAAGTCAAACCTCATCCATCTGTTGTGAATTTCCCAAAGGGCTTTGCAGCAGCTACTCCATTGGGTGGGACCAGGATTATGTAACTTGAGGGTTTGATGCAGTCTTGAGATGCTGGATGGAGTGATCCTTCTCGTTCTGATTTTTGTGATTTACATAAAACAAATTGCTGTATTGCTGTCTCTGATTCAGTTCTATTTGCATTCAGACTTGTCGAAAAGGCACAACATCCAAGTGAAGGATTGGCAACCACCTGGTTTTGCAATGTGGTTTATTTAGAGGTCCATGGGCAGTATTATACCATGTCGCACAGCCACTCTGGTCAGAACCAGGCTTCTTTATTGGGGGATTCATTTGTGGTGAACTGAAGGGTCTTTGTGTGTGCAATATGTGAACCTTTTATCTGCTAGTGTTTTCTTAATGGTCAGTTTACATTTAGCAGACGCTCTTATCCAGAGCAACTTGTAAAGTGCTTTGCAGTTTAGATGCCCTTACTACTGGGAGGAAATATTGATGTGAACAAATGCTCGTACTAAATTGGCCCAGTTCAAATGTACAAAATTAACCTATCTGTCTGCTTAGGAAGGTATAGATCATATATTCAAATTCCAGGTTCTACACCCATTTCTCTCTCTCTCCCTATTACTTAGGAATTGGGTTTGATGAAGTGGCCAACCAGTTATGCTACTCGTTTAACTAATCAGTCTATCATATCTGGGTTTTCTGTTCAACAAATTTGTGAATTTTGAGATGTTTTTTTGAATAAATTCATCAAACCATGTTTTCCATCCTTACAAAAATGTTGACAGAAGCTGTAACGGAGTGTATTTAGTTCCAAGTAGGAAGATTGTGTGATGGTGCCTGAATTCAGTTTATGGCTGTGAGTGAGGGGAAAAATCAATGAGCCACTTCTCACTCATTAAATGTGTGCAAGAGGCTGTGTTGGTTAACTTGCTTACATTCTTTTCTCATTTAGGACATTTATAATGACACTCCAGGACTGGGTTTGGATCTGAGATTCAGATATGAAGAGCAATGGTGAATATGTCTGCTGAATAACTTGATAATTGCACTTGATTTCTGATTCCATTTAATCATTCTTGCATTCACGTGACTAGTTTGTTTACAAAACCAATTTTATTGTCATTTTTTATCTGGACAGCATGTGCAATGTTTTAAACTGTGAAAAGATATGTACAGTTGGATAAAACCAGTGCATTAGATGGAAACTTCACAGCAGTGACTTTATGTAACTTTTCCTTACACCCAAAATTGAGATGTGAGGAGCATTATTTTTTTATTTGTGTGCTCTCTGCAGTGCTGTGCTGACATAAATGATTTGATTTCACGTACAATGTAGTCTCACAAGCTAGAAAAAAATGTGTAGTATTTTTCAAAAGGGTGCTAGATAAATACTATGGAAATAATGCAGTTTTGACATACTTTCTTTGTACCTTAGACTGTGGTTATCCCCTGGATAAAGCTGAATTTAATAACATTTTGTATGAAAGTACATTGCAATATCAATTGATCATAATAAAAAACTTGACAGTCTTTAAGATTTCTGTTTAACTAACAGATGACATGAAGTAATGCCACATTTTCAAATCACATTTAAATTCCAGGTCAATTTTTTATCAAGCTAAAATTATTTTATAGGGGAACCTAATCTGTATAATCTTGTCATCAATTAAAACACAACACCCTACCAAAATCAGTTCAATGACAAAATCACTTCCTGTACCAGTCTGCAAACAACTGAACATTTTTCATCACTACTAAATAATGAGACATTACCACACCAATTTGAATGAGTACTAATACAGATTGTTGTATCTGGGGGAGTTTCACTGGAAACAGTGTACACTGAGTGGGTGTGCACTAACAGGGCTAATTGAACTGAATTAATCATATTTATTTATTAATCTAAACAAGCTTACCCAATTCAGGGTCATTAAGCCTATACTGGCAAGACACAAGGCAGGAGACAACCGTGGACAATCATCTTACACTTACACACACACACACACATACACATACACATACACATACACACACACACACACACACACACACACACACACACACACACACACACACACACACAGTGCTAACCAAAATGCCACTCCAATACATTTATCTATTCTACTTAATGAACCCATCAATTCATTAAAACAATTAATCTGGCAATTGAGAAATTATTAAATACGTTCAACTTGACTCAATTTGTAAAAAAAAAAATAAAAATAATAGCATTTTGTAAATGCCACATAACCCTATCCCTAACCATGTCTACAACAGGCAAAATCAAGTTCCCCAAAACCACAACCAATACTATTACAGTATTATACTTCATCCTGCATTATTTATACAGCCAAAACAATATATTTTCTAAACATGATGATGATACCACAGTCAAAAAAGGCAAGGAAAATGTAGACCATGGGAAATTAATACAAGTGTGTTTCAAACCTGACAATAACTAAGGCAAAGCATCTAAAATGGCAGAGCTTAACATTTCACCAAATAAATTATCTAACATAAATTTTTCCTCCAATTTCTATGAGTACATGATTGAGATAACTCATGATACTGAGTGACATTGCAATACATTGCAGGAAAGCTTTCAGGATCCAGTGGGTAGGGGCTTATTACTCATTCTAATAAAACCTTTAAATTACAAGCATTTTGGCAAATACTGCTCTATACACCTTTAGCTTTATATACATGTATAGTACAATCAATGACATCCCTCATAATTAAGTTTTGGAATAACACTTCATACCACTAAAGGAGGTGCCCAAATAATTATCCTGAAAAACAAAGCAAATGTAATATAATGAGGTCAAAAACCAAATTTACTAAAGACCAAATAGTTAAAAAAAAAAAAAAACAACCATGAAAACACATTGTTAAGTTTTATGAAGACCTCTATGTACATGGTTACTTCTACCAATACAAATGCATGTATGGTGGTAGGGTCCTCAGGGATGTGTGTGTGGCGTTGGGGTCATAATTACATGGATGCAGGGCATTAGGGTCTTTTTAGAATGCCCATACTTTTAAATGATGGCACTTACTCCTAGACATAACAGCACTGAAGACTTTTCACGGTTGAGTACTGTACTCTGGTCAGGGCCAATCGCAGAGATTAGCTCAGATATACGACTCGTGCAAGAAGACAAAGCAAAAGTTTTTACTTTACTTTTGTGTTGACTACTAAGGCCTGAAGCACACCTTAGGAGCAATCCTGGAGGATTTTTGGAAGTGCTTCTGTAGACACGATCCAGACGTTCCAGAATACTGGACATTCTGGGAACTGATTGTCAGGTGTGTCTGAGGGACCCTTCTGCCTCCATGGTTACACAGGTAGATTGTGCACTCTGCAGTCTCTGTGGGTGACTGAGTACAAGTTTGACCTGAGGGTTGTGGACTGCAGACCTGCCAACTCTAATGTTTACTCATCTTTCATCTCCTCCTTCATCTCTTCCACTGATTTTCTCTTAAAGAACCCAGCCTAGAGAGGAGGGAATAACCAGGTTACACTCTACAATACAATACCATCTAGAACATCCAATTTAATATGAATTCAGAACTAGTTTAATCAAGTACTGAATGCCACAAATGTTGATCATTAATATCTGATTACATTTTTAAAGAGAGCTAATGATGGCATTCTATAGCATATTGGAAGTCTCCAATATCATCTTTTTGAATGTATGTACATTACTAAAACATTCATTCTTTTGTAGCTTTGTGTAAAAAATATGTCAAAGTCAGTCTTGGACTGTGTATATTATATTTCAACTGAATCAGAATCTCAAAAACACTGTATATAGCACTGTTGGCATGTGGCAGTGTTGTGGTCTGTTTGGCACTCACCTTCCAAAGGGCGAAGATGACCAGTGCCAGGATGAGAAGTCCTATAAAAATACTCAGAATAATAATCCAAAGCGGGATTCCACTCTGGAACTCTTTCAAGACCTCGATGCGGACCTGCAGCAAAAAATTCAGCTAGCACTCATGATCGATGAAGTTAACAACTATCTGCTGATCTGCTGTAGTGTCTTTAAAGGAGCAATAAGTCATTTATACCCAAAAAAGTGGCAAATTTCTATTACAGTAATTTTTTTTTTCAGCTCACATTAGGAGAAGAATCAAATTGTTTTGTAGTGCCTAAATGAACCAGTTTATGCTCCACAAAGCAGGAAACCCACATGAAGGTGAACATGTTTAAAACAATCTCCGAAAACACTAGGTGGTTATTTCACAACACAAAAAAATAATCATTGGGGTAAATTACTCATTGCTCCTTTCCTTACACTCAGGAAAAAAATGACTGGATCATTATCATATATTATGATTCATTATGTTAAATGTTACTTAATATTTTAGAAAATTTACAGAAGATGACATCATCTATCATCTGTAATTGTATCTCTTTGTTGTTTTCTTTTGTTGGCAAGTTGTTTTGCCTGGAAAATTCGAATCGCCATTAATGGCCTCTTTATAGGACGGTTTACTGATGATGGCGTTTCAAAGCTGAAGTCTCACTTCTCTGTACTCATTTCCTGTGCTTAGCTGGAAGAGGTCTGTGTCTTTGCTTTCCAGCTTTGCATGAACAGTCAGGTTGAAGCTGGAAAACTCGCCCTACAGAATACAAGCAAAACACATTCAAATCACACACCCCCTGCAACCAATAATCTGCTGCCATAGGTAGGAAGTTACATCTTATGGTGGTTTGTGGTCATTTGAAATCTTATTATTTTGCAGTATCATGCAGACATCATGATTCCTAACAGAGAAGAGACAGAGAAGGATCTTGATGCTCTGGACGGCTTACTTTGATGAATGTTGACCTCCACACTCTGAAGGTTGCATTAATCTGGGTGAACTTGTTAGGGGGAATGTAGCAGCTAAACGACTCACAAGGGTTTGCCTTCTCTTGACAGCTCTGAGAGAGACAGACAGATAGATTAAGAGAGTCAGATTCGGAGAGATGAATAAAGAGAGATAGTTTAAGAGAGACCGATTGAGATAGGCAATTAAATGACACAAATTGAGAAATCGAGAGAGATGGATTAAGGTGGATTAAGAGAGACATAAATTTACACCACTGTCTGATTAAATGTAATCCACCTTCAATCCGTCCCAGGTCATGCCAGGGACTCACCACCAGGAAGTTGCTAAGTGTCTCTGCTTTAGAGGTATCAGTCACTGAATTCTGTGGGCTGATATTCAGATAGTTGACCAGTGAGCTGGTTTGACAGCTGACGTTCTGAGAGGAAGAAGAGAACCCAGTAGTGAGTGAGAACATGTTGGAAACCACACTAGAACCATAACTCTACCAAACACAAGCACTCACGGCAGTCATGGTGACACTTGTTAGATAGAGCAGCTTGTTGTTGCCCGGGGTGATGAACGGGAATGTCATGGTCAGCTGTAAAGGTGATTGCCTAATCTCTGCTTCATGCTCAATCTACAAAACATTTAAAATGGGATTAAAGTGAGTTCTTGAATGTTCTGATTCTGTTTCTGTGTGGGATTGACTGAAGAGGAAAAATAATTGTTTACAAACAGTTACAGTGCGATTCATGCAATTACAGTGCATATGGTGATGATTCAGGCCTTAATATAATGCCTTAATAAACCTGAATGTCTCTGGACATGAATTCAGGGTTCACCTCCTTACATCTTTTTCACAGCTGAATATGAAGTTTGCCCTTCACCCAGCTTTCTCTCACCGTGTAGCTAACGTTCATCTCATCTCCAATTGCACTGGTGTGGTTGATAACTTTAGGCCAGGTGTCCCCCTCCTTCAGGATTACACGCCCCTCCTTCATGTGCTTGTCACTAAGTGAATCAAGAACAGCCAGGTTGAAAATCGAATAAATGTAACATATTAGAAATACAGTATGATTCCCATCCCTTTTTCATACAGTTAAAATTTTAATACAAAAATGTCTAAGCAAGTGGTAATATAATGAATCTACACAACAGGGGGTTTCAGATGCAATAAAGATGAAGAACCATAAGGACATTTTGGCAACAAAAGTGGAGATTTATGCCACTGGTCCACTGTGTTGATCATCTTTAACAACTAAATCAGCTTATAAAAGATAATATACCATAATATTTTGTGTCAAAAATGTTCCACTCTTATCCTTACACAACAATGACACTTATTACACAGACATTTCATTTAATATGATCCTTGAAAATAAGACTAATAATAATGTTGGAATCTACTCTATGTCCCCATGGCAATTAACTTGATCAATCAGCAATCAAATGACCAGGACTGTATGAGTTATATGATAACTTATCCTAGCAATAGGATAAATTCTCCCCCCACCTAAACAACAGACTGGGATGATGATTTGTCAAAATGACAGTTCAGCTGCCAAATATCACACAGCCCTTTGCTTCTATTGCCATTAACAACCAACCTCACTACATATCCCAGGATTCACAGCTCAGAGGCGCTATCAACCAATCACTTGTCATTCACATGTTTCTCCTCACAGGACTACTACTGTCACCTGTTTTCCATTACGAAGTATTGCCACTCTCTTGCTGGGTGAATATGGAGTAGTTCTTCCTGCTGACTGTTTTGTTCTGAGCCTGTTGTGATATTTTGATTTTGCCTTTTGCCTGGCCCCCATTGGATTCTTCTGCTTTGAATTTATGCTTTCTACTTTTTCATTTTGGACTGGCTATATTTACTCTGATTTTGGACTTCCCTGTGGTTTCTTTGTGATTTGCTTTTTTTATTCTAGTTCATCTGACTTATCGTTCTGGATTATATCTTGCTAATAAACTCTTGAGCTTTTCGTGCAAGAGTCTGACCACATCTGTAAAGTGACATTCAGAAATCAAGCATTTGCACTTAAAAAGAAACTACGCACCATGAAGTCACTCCATAACAATATGGGCTGTGTGTTCATGTGGGAAAATGTCAGATATCATGACATACAACCAGAATTTTGCATCTTGAAGACACATGTTCTACCTGCTCGAGGACATTCGGTGTATGTGACTTGGGCGATCATTCATAAGCATCAGTAAAAATTATCTTTGTGATGTACATGACGGATGTGATGTCCTGTATGTGATGGGAAGCAGGACTCACGCAGTGAACCTCAGCCTGGTCTCATACTTTAAAGGGATTGAGATGTTAACGGAATTGTCATGGAGTGCAGACTCCTCACTGTCACTGCGGCACACAAAAACCAAAGTGACGATCAGACATGGAAAAGCATGGAACTCTGGGAAGAGGAGTGTGTGAGAAGAATGCACGTCTCACCTGCTTGCCGTGATGTTGATGAAGATGTCTTTACGAAACTGGGAACGATTGACCTCAAAGATGATGATCAAGTTCTCCTGTAAGGCAGACGGTGGTGTGAGGGGGCAGCCCAGCGCAGGCCATGGTGCATGACATCAGCAGTGTGAAAATAAGTGTGAAAAGTGGGTAGGCAGAAGACAAACACACCTCGGCATTTGATTTAAGGAATGGATATCCCACAGCACAAACCACTCTCGTGCTGTCTGGCTCACAATCTTTACCTTTAGCCTGCAGAGAAAGAGGCTTTAAGACAGGCAAAATTACACCTTGGTGCTAGACAATATCCTTAGTCAGGCTTTTCCTGCTAGCAAGAATGACACAGAGGTCGTAACCCCAGGGCTGCGCAGTGCTGAATTGTGCAGTGTGAGTGTGCGGGATCATGTGTTCAAGCTTTCTGTGTGTCTTCCAGGTCCTGCAAGCCCGGGTATTCTCTGCTATGTCACAGCACGCTTGACGTGTGACTACGTCACTAGCGGGTGCGTTGAGCTGAGTGCGTGAGATGATCGTGCAGTGCGACGTCCCTGCTGGCCGTTGCTGGGAGACAGTGTTTGTACTGTAGCCAGTAGCCTCGCACACCACCCAACCCCATCTGCCAAAGCCTCCCACAACACCCAACCCCACCTGCCAAAGCCTCTCACACAACCCCACCCCACCTGCCAAAGCTTCCCACACCACCCAACCCCACCTGCCAAAGCTTCCCACACCACCCAACCCCACCTACCAAAGCCTCCCACACCACCCAAACCCACCTGCCAAAGCCTTCCACCCCACCCCTCCACTGCCGAGAGCTTTTACCTCCATGACCTGTGTGGGCTTGGAACTGACCTCCACTTTAACGTAGTTGATGTTCTCTGTGGGGCTTAGTATGACCTTGGTGTTGTAGGCACTGTCTCCTCTGTTCTTAACGCTTATTCTGATATGGAACTTCTCCTGGCTGGCTTTGATGAGCAGGCTGGTAACAGCAGAGAGGGGATCAGGCTTTAAAGAAACAAAGCCTTACAAGTTCTAATTATTGCTTTTATAATGGGACTAAACTGGTACTGAATATGTAAACATCCTGAAAGCTTCGGTGTGCAAACAGTTTCTTTGTCACCACTTAATAGTTTCGTTTTAGGCTTAATTAGTGTTATTTTATTCTGGATATCAGAAGTTAGTTGAGAGGTCAAGAAATTCTCAACTTAAAAAAAATAAAATACATCTATTTAATTATTTTAAAAATGTATTAACCAAAGATAAACACAAGGTGGCAGCAGGGAAGAAGACTGCTAATATGAGCAGGATTACAAAGTGTTTAAGTGTATTTCTATCACACCTCATGTAAGACTAAATGAATTTATTAATTATAAATCAATATTTTATTTACATGATGATGTACGTGTGATGTAGTGTGGTCTAACTGCAGTGTGACGTAGTGGTGGAGGTGTGGTCTAACTGCAGTGTGATGTGGTGTTGTGGGTGTGGTCTAACTGCAGTGTGATGTAGTGGTGTGGGTGTGGTCTAACTGCAGTGTGACGTAGTGGTGGAGGTGTGGTCTAACTGCAGTGTGATGTGGTGGTGGAGGTGTGGTCTAACTGCAGTGTGATATGGTGTTGTGGGTGAGGTCTAACTGCAGTGTGATGTAGTGGTGTGGGTGTGGTCTAACTGCAGTGTGATGTAGTGGTGTGGGTGTGGTCTAACTGCAGTGTGATGTAGTGGTGTGGGTGTGGTCTAACTGCAGTGTGATGTGGTGGTGTGGGTGTGGTCTAACTGCAGTGTGATGTGGTGGTGTGGGTGTGGTCTAACTGCAGTGTGATGTGGTGGTGTGGGTGTGGTCTAACTGCAGTGTGATGTAGTGGTGTGGGTGTGTTCTAACTGCAGTGTAATGTGGTGGTGTGGGTGTGGTCTAACTGCAGTGTGACGTAGTGGTGGAGGTGTGGTCTAACTGCAGTGTGATGTGGTGGTGGAGGTGTGGTCTAACTGCATTGTGATGTGGTGGTGGAGGTGTGGTCTAACTGCAGTGTGATATGGTGTTGTGGGTGAGGTCTAACTGCAGTGTGATGTAGTGGTGTGGGTGTGGTCTAACTGCAGTGTGATGTGGTGGTGTGGGTGTGGTCTAACTGCAGTGTGATGTGGTGGTGTGGGTGTGGTCTAACTGCAGTGTGATGTAGTGGTGTGGGTGTGTTCTAACTGCAGTGTAATGTGGTGTGGTCTACCAGGTGGAGAGGAGGGCATTACTATTTCCATCTGCTGCCTTATTCAGTGGAATGAAAGTGTATTTACCTGCTGATATTGGCTGCCGCTTCAAGATGTAAATCAGTGACGCACTTGGCATAGTTTCCGCAGTCAGCCAAAGCAATCTGGTAGAAAAAATAAAGATATAAAAATAGGCCCTAAGTACCGTTGGCATGTGCAAACACAGACATAAAAGTGCAATCACGCATGCAGTTCAAGCCTTAGCTTAACCAGTGCAAAAAGACTCCTCAAAGGACAAATACTGTTCGCACATTAACCAATCAACAGAAAGCCCTGCAATCATGTGACGTTAGTTTGGGCACTGCCCACTGCTTCTTCACCTAAACGTCTGAGCATTCTGAGGAGCGAGGAGCATTGCAGGAGTCATAAACTCCTCTGCCCCCTGGAGTCTGGGCTGGGAACTGCTCCACAGGACGGACACAAGGAGAGAGAGAAGGACAAGAGAAAGGGACTGATAGAGAGAAAAAGGAAGAACCTTGAGGGTGTGGTACTCCAGGAAAGCTCACAGTTCCTAATGATAAGGTTACCTTATTTACCCTGCATGTGCATCTCTCTAGTAGATCGTGCTTATATGTGTGTGCATGTGAGAGAGTGTGTTCATGTACATGTGTACATGTGGTGGGGTGGGGGGGGATCTCTATGGAAATTCCCTATTAACAAACACATCACCATGGTAGTGTCATAAGGCTTTTGTGACCATAGAATAACTTTGCAGTAATTTCACCTCCAAGTCCAGCCTTAGTCAGTCTTACACTCCAGTGTATCTACAGCTGCCAGCAGAAACTCCACATGCAGAATCATGTTGCTGGAGTTGCTGCTCAAGACAACATGGCCACAACCCCCATGTGGGGGAGGGCGTTCCACTCCAATCTCCAGCAGAACATCTCCTACCACTTAGATAAGTTTCATCTGGATGGCTCACAGCTGTTGAAGGGGAATTCCAGCCCAATGGTGACATCAATCTACAAAATGCACAATGTCCACCGGAAACACTCCAGTAACGGGCTGCACTACACAATTACACACAGCTGAACTGAGTGACAGGCAGGATCATAATATCTAGATTCACTGAATTTAATTATATCGGTGTTTGGTTAAGGATTAACACTGAAGATCTGAGGTTTAAACACAAGCTATATGAGCAAAATAAAGGAAAACTGTGATCTGAGGTTCATAGCAGTTCAACTAGATGTTCAGATCGATTGCCCAGAATGTTCAGAATACACAGAATGCCCTGAATACCCAGAATGCCCTGGCTCTCTGCAGAGGCCTCAGAGCAGGTCGCTGGCCTCAGCTCACCATCTTATTGAGCGATGTTGGAAGGTCCCCATCCAGCACTGGGCCGCTGTCTTCATCCGCCAGTCCAAACTCTAGCAGCACCATAAGCGGGTCCCTGAAGTCCAATTTGTCCTGCAGGTGGGGGACAGAACTCATACGTCTGACCCAGTCTGAAGCCTCTAACATCCTGTACTAAACACCAAGCCTCTCATTCCCCCACCAAACGCTTCGCAAGCACTCTATTCAAGTATGTGTGTGTGTCTGTGTGTGTATTTGTGTATACAGACACTGACAGGATCTGCGGATATTTGGCCTCCTTGATATGGGCCTCCTTTGAAAGTCATGCACTGTTTGAAACTACACCTGAAACCAACTCTGTTCTGATCTCAGGTGCCTGTGGTGAAAAGTCTTTGTTTTGAGTAAGAACAACTATATAAAATAATTACAAAATCATCCAAGTACACTAAGTACATCCACTAATACACTATGCTAATAACTATGCTAACTAATGCACTGTGTGTGTGTGTGTGTGTGTGTGTGTGTGTGTGTGTGTGTGTGTGTGTGTGTGTGTGTGTGTGTATGTATGTGTGTGTGTCTGTATTTGTACAACAAATATATAGCTGTATTTGTACAAAAAATAAAGCTTTCTATCCTGCATGTATACTGTGTGTGTGTGTGTGTGTGTGTGTGTGTGTGTGTGTGTGTGTGTGTGTGTGTGTGTGTGATTGTGTGAACTGATTTACTTGCCGACATGTAGAAGGACAGGTCTTCATGTTCGGTGCACAGATGGTCTGTGATGGTAAAGTTGCGCTGAATCTTCCTTTCATCCGTTTTCACAAACCTTCCTCTCGCAATCACCCTCAAGGAGTCCAGAGTCAGGTTGTAGCTAATCACTAGACAGGGAGACCGGGACAGTTATGCCTCTTTAACACTGGTATAAAAAGCATGAGGCATTCTGGGATGCCCGGATGCTGACAAGAAGGTCAAATACTCACCAGTCTTTGTATGAGTCTCTTTTTCAGACTTGACTCTGTATGTGAAACACACTGTGATGTGCACACATGATGTGTTCTTCCCATGGATCTTACAAGAGGGCTGCTGGACATTTATCTTAGTAACATTGAATGTCATATTTGCGTGGAGCTCCGCAACATCACGAGACCTGCAATACGCAGACACAGGGACCTGTAACACCCAGACCTGTAACACTCAGACACAGGGACCTGTAACACCCAGACCTGTAACACTCAGACACAGGGACCTGTAACACCGAGACCTGTAACACTCAGACACAGGGACCTGTAACACCCAGACCTGCAACACTCAGACACAAAGGACGTGTAACACCAAAGAAAACACCTGCAATACCCTGTGGAAGAAATTTTAACAAACTGTGTACCTTTTGTAACTTTGACTATGCTTTGCTTATGCAAAACATGACTAACCAAAGGTCGAAAGGTTTAAAATAACTATTTATGAACTATATACTATTTGTGGGTGATGGTAAAAATGTTTGTATTAGTGTCAACAGAAGTGAAAGAACATAGTTCTTACAAAAATAACACATAGAAAGAACTAATGAAGATAGGTGTGAACAGATGACAAAGGAAACAAGTTCAGATGAGATATGAAATGGGTAACAGATTGAGAGAAAACAGGAAGATCAGAGGAGAAGGAAAAAAATCTAAATGAATAAGGCATGTGTGTAAAGAAAGCTCGGAGCTCCCTCTTGTGGATGCTTATGTGGTGTGTGCAACTGAGAATCTGAGGACTTCCCAATAAAGTCTGACCTCTATAACTCTATATCTGAGTTGTTCTTGTTTGTAATATTGTTCCAGTGATTGAAAAACATTTCCCAGACTTGTAAAAAACAGACACAGAGACCTGAAATACCCAGACCTATAACACTCAGACATGTAGTCATGTAATACCCAGACTCACAAACCTTTAATAGCCAGACATACAATTCTGCAACAGCCAGACAGATCTGTAACACCCTGAAAGTGGTTCTGTAAATATACAGGCCTGCCTGGTTTGCCTGCAGAAACACACCTAATTCTGTACATTAACTAATTAGCTGATTAACATTGTCTTGCTGATTACATGTCTCCCAAAGCTCTGAAAAGCCAGAGGCATTAAATAGACATTGGTAAAGATCTTGTGTGCTTTGTGATATCCATACAAATTAAACTGACTTATTTGAATTGGATTGGATTGACCTCAGTTGAATAATCAAGCCCTGCATACAGTGAATTAAAGCAGGTTCGCTTCAGCTCTAATACAAGCAGTAGATCATAACAGAGAGCTCAAACCAGTATCATTTAGACACTGACCCTGAGACTTTGATATGCTGCATAACAGAACAGCGACTGCTAATCTGTAGCTGGGTTCGGGCCAGAAGCACCCATACACCTGGCTTTCCCCGGGTGCACATCAATCATAAGCACCCAACAGAGAGGGGGGGCAGAGTGATCACATCTGGATGTCCGAAAGACTTCTGAAAGTGGGAGCGCAGCCAAGCTCCTGTGTTTGCACTTGGACCCAGAACAGTGGGGTTTTAAAGACTCGCCCATAAAGTGCAGTTATGGTGGGCAGGGCGTGTGGCTGCCAAAGGGACAATGCTCAGCAGCGCCCCCTGCTGAGCTACTGGAAAACACAGTCACAGTCTTTCTGCTGATGAATCACTCAATCAGTGTCAGTCATGGATGGAATGATGTGTTTTTGTAAATAAAGCTTGGCAGTAAAACCATAGATAAAGTAAAAATATGATCAGGTTGGACTGGATTTGATCAGGTTTCGTAGGCATGTAGACCAACATGTCTATTTTTTATTTGAGTATGACAGGATATATCAGCTGTTTGACAGTATTTTATAAAATTGAACTGAAAAGATGACGGACAATAATGGGCACGAACAGGCTGGCACTCACCAGTACAGTGCAGCTCCTCCTATGCCTCCTATAGTGACGTCTATAATGCCATCATCATTCAAGTCCATGATTCCATGAATTGACTGCCCAAAAAACTTCATCTTTTCTCCATCACCTCCAGCAGCTATGCGCTACACACACATAAGCAATTGCGGTGAGTCCGTGTTCTTTAAATGTATTTTTCAACAGAATGCACAATTGCAAGACTATTTAAATGTTTTACTGAGAAGTTCTTCTGCTTACTTGAGCATATTTGTTCCGTATGGTATCCTGAGTGCCATGATAGATGTACACTGCACCCCGGTGGTCGTTCTCCAGCGGTGCGCCGATCACCACGTCGTTGAAGCCGTCCAGGTTGAGGTCAGGAACGGCAGCGATGGCTGTGCCAAAGCGTGCACCACATGGCTCATTCTTGTTCAAGCTTGTACAGGCTGCACGAGAATGTGATGTGCAGCATAGCTGTTTCACTGGCTGCAGTGTCATATGGTGCTCAAAAATGCCCTCCTGTGGACATGTACAGTACTGCATTAGTTACAGTTTCTTTTAAAGAAATCTGATATATAATGAAAAAATAGAAAAGTATTTCTAGAACTGGATTATTGGTTCTGATCCAGTACTACTGGCTCAGACAAAGGCACACTTACATCTACACACACATGCTGTACACACATACATACACAAACACACACAAGTATACTGTACCGTATTGATCTTGTACACATAGACTTGTCCCTGTTCGTCCCTTTCTGGCCCCATGTACATGGGCGCCCCCACAAGCAGGAGGTCTGTGTAAGAATCATTGTTGACGTCGAGCGTCTGGAGAACGCTGCCAAAGTAGGACCCAATCTGAGAGAGAGAAAAGACACAGCTGTAGGTCAGCACAATCACCTGCCCTCGCTGCTACACGACTACAGCTGCACCAGCATCAGGTCGTCAGCAGGGTACCTGCTCTCCATCGAGGTTCTGAGTGATGTTGACACTTTTGCCATGGAAACGGTAAATGCTGACACGGCCAGTGTGGTTGAAGCGTGGTGCTCCGGTGATGTAGAAAACTCCAGAGGGTGTGTACGCTGACTGCACATCGTAACCTGCACCCAAACCACAATATAACACAGTAACAACAAAATCACAATAAATCACAAAACAAGTGTATCTCAGTAAGTCACAACACACACAATAATGTTACAGCAAAATCGGCACATAAGCACAACTCTACCCAAACATAAAAAAACACACACATGACACAAACAGATTTCATGCATTACAAGAGGCAGAGTCTGGTCATGTTACACTGAACTGAGCTGATATTTTCCCATTATAGTCATTAATACACTTTGCATACCCCAAACCCCCCCAGCACCCCCCCCCCCCCCCCCCCATGCCGGAGTCCTCCATGTGCAGTGCATCTCAGCCCATCTCACGGTGACGTGTTCCTCCTGCTGAGCGGTGAGCTTGTGCATCCTTAAAAGGGGATGTGCGGAGGATCGGACCGAGCTGGTTCAGAGGACACTCGAGCGCTTACGCAAACACAGTGAAATTTGCTGCCATGTTTAGGCTGACAACAACTGCCCTGTCTGGATAACTACCACAATGAACTTCCTGTTCGCTCAGACTTGGTCCACCATCGATTACATTCAGCGTCCAGAACGATGGGCCAGGGGGAGCTTGCCACAGGCAAAGTAGAGGCAACCGTGCACAGGGCAACAACACCACCTGCAGGTGAAGGCACACAGCGTACCCACGTATGCAGCCATGCCCTCGTATTTCTGCTTCTGTGGGTTGTGGAAGGTGTCCTTGCTGGGCACCACGACTTCGCTGCCCGTCATCATGACGACAGTCCCGTTCCAGTCGTAAGCCCCCACTGCCCCCAGCATCACGCCTTCCTGCAGAACAGCGAGAACCATCACAGAGTTTACAGCTGTCGAAAAAACGCACCAGGAATGTGAGCAAAATTAAACTCCGGCTTCAAACCAAGATGAAATACTGGCATCAAAATACCAGATGCATTCATATGAAAGTCTGCAAATGAACCGTGCAGCAAAGAAAATCACTCTGTATATTCTGTATCTTTGCTGAACCCATACGGAGGAGACAATGAAGAGAAAGAATGTAATGATTTGACACTGTTTGGATTCATTACTCTGTGCATAGTTGTACATGTGTAGTCTGAGGGGTGATGTCTGAGCACTGAACATGATGGAGAGGAAGTCCTAGTATGGAGGAGGACTAAACCACAGTCAGGAGTGATAAACTGCTACAATTATGTGCACATATAAGTTCATATTGAGGCACAGATGCCAGCACTTTCAGCTCTAATAATTTCTTATGACACAGTAAAAAGGTCAGTAGTGGTCAATACCATTCTGCTGTTCTCTGATCAGCCCTGGAGGTTTTGCTCAGAACAGGACACATTTATTCATCTGAGTAGGGCTTGACGTAGCATCATTCACTAATGAAGGTTACAGTTATAAACCTTTTGGGTGGGGGAAAATATTTGGTTGGATTACTATAAAATTACACATCTCATTAAGTTACATGACTCATGATAAAACAAGTCTGAAATTAGAACAGATTCCAACTACCAGAGTGACAGAGGCAGGAGGTTCCAATTCTGACCACAAGTGTAAATCCTTTCTAATCCGTATTAAACGATAGCTCGCAATGGTGATTATCGGACAGCTGGTACTGTATTTGTGTAAAATAAAAGTGTTTTATGCAGTTCATAAAATACAAAAGCTGCAGATGGGACATTGAATCCACCTCTCGTGATCAAACTACATTTGGTAGCATTTTCAACTAGGTTTCCATTGTGCTCTTCCTCATCCTCTCCTTCTGCCTTCTCCTCTTCCTCATCCTCTCCTTCTGCCCTCTCTTCTTCATCTCCCACTATCTGCCTGTCCCACTATCTGCCACTGAACAGCTCTTCAGTCTGCAGGCCTCTCACAGGACCTGCTGCAGTATCTCCTGGCACTGTAACCTACTGTTTACTCAAGAGTCCCCTGGATTGCAGAGCAACACAGTTTATTCTTTATGTAAACATGACACATTCATTCAAGTTTGGCATTTCTACATAAGGTAAAATACATCTATAAATACATTAAATTATCTTTAACATTCTGGGTGATAAACGACTTGCTCTAGACCTTCAGGACTGTAAGGAACGTATAATCTGGTCCCTAAAGACCATAAAGAACATATTCTAGACCTTTAGGCCTATAAAGAACAAATTCTAGACTTTTAAGTCTGTAAAGGACTTAGTCTAGACCTTTAGAACTGCAAAGAACATACTGTGGATCTTTACGACTGTAAAGTACTTACTCTAGATGTGTGAGCACTGAAGCCTGACTGAGACATCTCCATCTCAAATGAATAGGTGTGATTCCCAGAGGTAGCTGTTAAGCAATAAAATTAGATGTTTCATCTGTAATGTAGTGTTTCAATAGCAGCGGTAACATAAATGTTTTCAGTGTGCATGCTATGAATTCATAAGGATTATTTCAAAATCTGTATTGTTAGCAAGGGACTGTAGCTTCCCAAAATCCAGCGTTGTTCTTAAGAAAGCATCTAAAAAATGATTTACCCTCTAAAGCAAAGATCTTTCTTCCCAGAGTATCGGAAATGTTCACCAGTGCCAACTCATCTTCTACATTGAAGAAGTGATCTTCTTTTTTCTCACTTGCAATGTACTTGATTTCGTTAATGAAACTCTGCACATCTTCAGCACTTTTATTCTGTCTGTTATAATCACCAAGCACCTGCCAAGAAACACAAACTCAAATACTCCAAATCCAGCCTGTTCAGTACTCTAAATAGTGTTTGTTCAGTACTCTAAATAGTGTCTGTTCAGTACTCTAAATAATGTCTGTTCAATACTGTAAGTCCTGACTGTCCAATACTGTAAATCTTACCTTACTTGTACAATACCAAGTCAATGCTAATACATTACATAATGCTAACACTGACAATTAACCTTTTTCAAACAAAATTATACGGAACATTATTCAGCAATATACATTATACATTATACATACAGCTGTAGATCCTGGATCTACAACCCAGCAAAAGACACAACATAAAAAAAATTGTCAAAGAGACACACTCACAGCAATGGCAAACCTCTCGATGCCGTCATTCTCACACTCATTAATCACACGCTTCAGGTTGTAGTTGTCATGTGACTCCCCGTCTGTAACGATCACCATGACCTTTTTCACCCCTGGTCTCGCCCCTCGCTCCGCCGTAAAAGCTTCCCTCCTGTCAATAGGGAACAGCCAATCAAGAGCTTTTGCTTGTATGTTACCACATTTCATCTCCAGAAAACTTTAGAAATAGTAATTCATTAATTCATTAATTTACTTTTTGTTGACTTTCATGACGAGAGCTCAAGAAAAGTGGTAACTGAGGTTCTAGTGTTTTACTATATTGTAAAGGTGAGAGCTGAGGTTCTGGAACTTTACCATACTGTAAAGGTTCTGATGTTATACAGTACTAATAGCTGAGGTTCAGGTGCTTTACCGTGCTGTGTCAATGCCAAGAGCAGTCATGGTTTTCATTCCAGTTCTCTGTGGAATTTTGCTTGCCCTTTTAATGAGGTCTTCAGTGGTGTTAAACTGGCTAAGATTAAATTCATGGCCAACATCATCTCCATATGACACAATTCCTACCTGAGGAAATAAAATAAGAGACACAAGATAAATTCATTAACATACACACACACACACACACACACACACACACATACACACACACATATAGATTTTGTCCATATAACCCCACCAACATACACGTTTTCCAAAAACACAGCCATTGTATTATACAGTACACTATCATACACAGTGCTTCCTCATGCAGACATTTTAGTCATTATATAAATCAAATACACTGGCACTACATTTTCCTGCTAGCCTTCCTCTCATTAATGGTCAAATTTTGACTTGGCTGGATATTTTTAGATGAGAAACCACTCTCAGCAATGACATTAACATGTGAGACTTCTGTGCCTGATTCTCAAACCAGCTCAACTCGTCAGCTCATCAGCAAAAGAGTTCGATCAAAGAGCATACTGACCCTAGCCGGGGGAATTTCGATGTTCCTCAGAAACTTGACCAGAAATTTCCTGATTTCTTCCCAGGGGTAAATGCTGTTGGACCCATCCAGAACAATGACGATGTCCATGTCCTGCTGGCAGTCTGCAAAGGAAGCAAAGCGGACCACACACGCATGCACGGAACACAACCTGTTTATACGAGAAATTACATTTCACACGACATATTTTAATGTTCTGGAACATGTTCTGGAATGTCCTTCCGATCTGTGTGTTCTCAAACCGTTTACACGGGCTAGGTCCTCGAGATGATGTCGCGGTGTTATAGTACGGACTGTCCTGTGTTAAACTGAAACTACACTGGACACTACATAAAGAAGGTATGAACTACACAATTCAGACACACTAACATCCAGCCCCTCATAACATCCAAAGTCTCATTATCATACATAGACAATTTAACTGATATTTTCACAGATGATACATGGCTGTAATTGTGTTTGATGTGTAGTGTGCAGTTTGCATCACTAGTGACATCTTTTTTCCAGTGCATTACATTTTACTGTATATCATGTTACTACAGTTGTGATCAAATTTATTCAACCCCCAATGCTGCGAAGGGTTTTATGGAATTCAGTGCACATTTGTAATTGTGTTCATAATGAAATCTTACAAGGACTTGTTAAAGAACTAAATGCAACTAAGATAGCATCAATTTTTTTTGTCATAAAGTATTAAATGGCCTTTTTGTGATTTCTTCATTGACACAATTATTCAACCCCTTTACGACTACCACTCCTAAGAACAGAGGTTCATTCCAGTGTTTTCCATCAGGTATTGAAAACATCTGTGGATGTCAACGAGCAGCAATCAAGCATGATAAGCACCAATTAGGCAGATTTAAAAGGACTGTGATACTCAGCTCCTTCTAGACATCTACTGGTGTGTTTCCAAGCATGGTGAAGGCAAGAGAATGGTCCCAGAAGACAAGAGAAGAGGTTATTGCTCTTCACAAGAATGGCAATGGATATAAAAAGATTGCGAAGTTGTTAAATATTCCAAGAGACACTATCGGAAGTATCATTCGCAAGTTCAAGTTAAAGGGCACAGTGGAAACGTTACCTGGTCGTGGCAGAAAGAAGATCCTGACCGCGACTGCTGTGCGCTACCTGAAGCGTAATGTGGAGAAAAATCCCCGCGTGACTGCTAAGGAACTGAAAAAAGACCTGTCAGATGTGGGCACTGAAGTTTCAGCTCAGACAATAAGGCGCGCACTGCATAACGAAGACCTCCATGCCAGAACGCCCAGACGCACCCCCTTGCTGACTCCAAAGAACAAGAAAAGTCGACTGCAGTATGCCAAAAGTCATGTGGACAAGCCACAAAGGTTTTGGAACAGTGTACTGTGGTCAGATGAAACTAAATTAGAACTGTTTGGGACAATGGACCAGCGCTATGTTTGGAGAAGGAAGAACCAGGCTTATGAACAAAAGAACACCTTGCCTACTGTGAAGCATGGCGGGGGGTCAATTATGCTTTGGGGCTGTTTTGCTTCTAATGGTACAGGAAAGCTTCAACGTGTGCAGGGTACCATGAATTCCCTTCAGTACCAGGAGATCTTGGAGGAAAATGTGATGGAGTCAGTCACAAACCTGCGGCTTGGGAGACGTTGGACCTTCCAACAGGACAATGATCCGAAGCACACATCCAAGTCCACTAGAGCATGGTTGAACATGAAAGGCTGGAACATTCTAGAGTGGCCATCGCAATCACCAGACTTAAATCCAATTGAGAACCTCTGGTGGGACCTAAAGAAGGCAGTTGCAGTGCGCAAGCCTAAGAATGTGACTGAACTGGAGGCTTTTGCCCATGAAGAATGGGCTAAGATACCCATAGGTCGCTGCAAGACACTTGTGTCAAGCTATGCTTCACGCTTGAAAGCTGTCATAACTGGAAAAGGATGTTGTACTAAGTACTAAAAAATAATGTCACTAGGGGGTTGAATAAAACTGATAATGATGTGAGCACAGTAAAGACATTTGTGGTTATTCCATCATAAATATTATGTTATGTTTGTCTAATTTATAAGTGCCTCTTTGATATAATTGTAAATAAGATGACTGAAATGATCAAAATCAATGTCAAACTGGCCAAAACACTTTATTTCAGTGGGGGTTGAATAAATTTGATCACAACTGTATAACTGAATGCTTTGCTCTGGACTACAGTATCCAGCTATCTCATGTTTTATCTTGACAATATTCAGCTATCACATGCTTTTTCTGGACTACAGTATCCAGCTATCCCAGGTTGTCTCAGGACTACATACATATCAAGACTACTCATCTATTTAAATTCAGTGATAGGGTTAGACTCAGGAAAACTCTTCAAGCCCATTACATGAAGGGGTGTGTATGAGTGTGAATGAGTGTGTTTAAAATGAAGAGACTCAATATTTATGATGAGTCACTGGTTCCTCTGTGTCTGGGACACTGAAATGTCAGCTCTGCTAAATCCTATCCTAAATTGGGCATACAAGACAGGGCGGGCAAGCTGTGGTTTACATGCTTCAGAATGTGTTAATATACACACTCCTCACGTGTCTGTAGCACACGTGCATGTGTGTGTGTGTGTGTGTGTGTGTGTGTGTGTGTGTGTGTGTGTGTGTGTGTGTGTGTGTGTGTGTGTGTGTGTGTGTGTGTGTGTGTGTGTTTGTGAGTGTGTGTTTGTACCTCGAATGGTTGGAGCGATTGAGTTGAGCACCTTGAAGGAGGAACTAACATTGGAGCAGATTCCTGTTATGTACTGCAGTTTTCCACACATGTAGCCGTACTGAGGACCGCACGCCTGCAAGACAGACAGGGAGAGAGGGAGAGGTGAGGCAGGGAGACAGAGATACAGGCAGAGAAGGAAAGACAGGATGAAATAAAGAAGAGGAGAGAAAGAAATAGAGAAAGGGAGAGTGAGGGACACCAACAGGGAAAATGGGAGAGAGAGGAGAAAAGAAGAGAGGAAAAAGGGAGAGGGAGAGAGGGAGAATGTGACACAGAAGCAGAGACAGACGGGCAGACAGAGATCTGAATGGTGGTAATGGGAAAATGTGCCTCAGCTAGTCAGTTTTAAAAGAGTTTTTCAGACCTAAATGCAGCTGCTTAAATACAGCAGAGCAGACAGACGCTTACCACAACCCTGCGGCTTCAGAATTACAAACGACAAGCGGAAAATCTGATCATTTCAATTATTCGTTTCCTAAACATGACAGACTGGAGCTCTCCAGAAGGTCCAGGATCTGGTGCATTCAGCATGTGCGGAGGGGTGTGACTGACGATTAAACACAGCATCTTCTTACCAGGAATCCGCTCCCGTCCGGATTAGCAACCAGTGTTGTTCCCATAGTCATGTTTTCTTTGATTTCATGTATGTCTGAAATGGTTGTGTGGTCTGGGGAAAAGAGTAAATATAGACCCCAGCAAATAAATATCAACCAAAAAACAAAACCAAAAACAACAACAATGAAATAGGACAAGGAATACAAACCCTGTTAATTCCGCAGGTGTTTTACCCAGCACATATAGTACAGGTGTTTTACCCAGCACCTATAGGACAGGTGTTTTACCCAGCACCTATAGTACAGGTATTTTACCCAGTGCCTATAGGACAGACGTTTTACACAATGCCTATAGGGTAGGAGTATTACCCAGTGCCTATAGGGCAGGTGTTCTCCCCAGTGTCTATGTCTATGTCACTTTGTTTCTCCCACAGGGTGCAGCGTAGTTGGTGGTTGGAGCCCTTTGTCTGCCCTGTGCACATGCTCACTGGGTTCCTGACAGCACTGTATCTACTGCATCTGCATAATTTATGGTGCAGCCCTGACCAGGAACAGGAGCCTCACTGTTGAGGGCTGCAAGAACAGCAACTTTAACTTTGACCTTCTGCAATCCCAGACGACAACAACAACAGTGTATTTTCCCCAGACTGGACATCTATGGCCAGAATTAAAGGGACACAAAAAAAAGCCATTTAGGCAGAAATGAACCATGACACAGGCCAATGCACTGTGTACCTGGAGATGCTGAACTGCAAATGTTGGGAATAGCGTGTGATCTGAAGATCTGGGACCAACATGTCTATCTCATTATAATGAGTATCAAAATCATTACTGTGCTGCTGTGCTTCTCTCTCTCTCTCTCTCTCTCTCTCTCTCTCTCTCTCTCTCTCTCTCTCTCTCTCTCTCTCTCTCTCTCTCTCTCTCTCTCACACACACACACACACACACACACGCAATGCAGCAGTGATATTCCTTTGTGTCTTCTTCATGGAGGCATGTACAGCATGGAAGAGTTAGAGTTCTCCTCTAAGTGCTCTACTAGAATATTCTATGGCCAGTTCAATGGTCAGTTCTAGAGGCTGGTTTAAGAATCAAAATGTTTTTGCAGGAGATGGCATGCATAGTTAAAAACAAGCTTACATTGCTTATTAAAGACTGTCAAATACTTGTTTTAACCCTTTGGTAGCATCTGATATTTATATAAATGCAGGCATGAATGAATTTCCATGAATATACTTTCCAACTGTGGACATTTATTTAATAATATTAAATCAGTAAGTAAGTGTCTGTGTTCAGACACATACAGATAAGCTCAGCTGTGACTTCAATGGGTAACCAGTGCAATGATATGTCATGTGCTACCACTTACAGAAGAGGCTTGCAAACTGAAACCTAGCTATCAAACAACAAGGAGTCACGTCCTAACCACATAAAACCCCACCAAATGAAGAAAGCTAATCTCAATAATCAACATTAAACAAAAAAAGCAAGCACACATGTAAGACAGCATGACTCCAGTTCTCACCAGGCAAATCTAATTTTATGCAATCAGAAGAACTGCCATGACCAACGGGACATTTGTAAACATCTCCAGTCCGCTTGGCTGGCTGACCCTTCAGAGGAGAACCAATCAGGACCCTAGGGGAGGGGCATAGGAAAAGAAAGACAGAGAGAGAGAAGCAAAAACAGGGTAGAGGTCATATTCAAACCACAAAACTGACAGGAGTCATGAGAAAGCAGTTCAAGACCACTTAGGTCCAACCAGATTCCACAGAAACTTAATTCAAATGTCACTCAAACTCCACTCAAATTCCGTTCAAAGTGGACCTGACAGATTCTCTATTTTCTCAGTGGAAAAATGAAAATGTTACACAGCTCAACACACCATACACTAATGAGGTACAGAAAATGATTTAACTGATATAATTTCTAACACTATTAGCTAAACTCAGCCGGGACTTTTTTCCTGTTGTTGTTTTTCCCAAACTGCAGGCTCACTTTCTCACCAGCAGACTCAAAGCTGACTGGCCAGCTGCGGACATTTCTGACTGGTTATCAGGCTGTACACATGTAAACAACTCAGAAGTCTTTAACATTCCAGAGCAGAAACGAGGCCTGGTGACCCAGCGCAGACGTCTGAGGGGCACACACTCCACTTCCTCTTCACCACTCCAGACCAAGGCCGCTAATCTCGAACTGTCGGACAACCATACCTGACCTTCATTTCAATTTAGCTTAAATATGATTTAGAAATATATATCACACAAAACATTCTGTGTTTACAATACCCACATTGTTTAAACCTAATTCAATTTAATTCCATTCAAATTTACTGCTATTACCCATAAACAAGTGCACAGTATATCAGGAACATGAGCCAGTTCAAATCAAGATGCAAGGTAAACAAAATATACGGACCACAAATATATAGCATATTTAGGGAATGCAATGACTCTGTTTCTGATAAACGTCACCGCACACAGACATGAGCCTCTCGTGGAAAAGGACACCTACAACAGCACTAAACACTCGTCAGAATGTGCCGTGTGTGTACTGAAGCTTTAGCAGACAGGATCATCTGCTTCACGGTTGAACCCAGCTGACCTCTGCATGAGTTCAGGGAGGCCAATAATGGCCTTTGACTTTATTCCTTTGTGGCCATAAAGAGGTTTGTAATCATGACATGAGTTGCAGTCATTTGTGTGTGTGTGTGTGTGTGTGTGTGTGTGTGTGTGTGTGTGTGTGTGTGTGTGTGTGTGTGTGTGTGTGTGTGTGTGTGTGTGTGTGTGTGTGTGTTTGTGTGTGTATGTGTGTGTGTGTGAGTTGGGAAGGACTTCAAGTATCAAATAAGGTAGTCTGATGCTTTACAGCTGGCAAATTCAGGTACAGACCATGATTTGTCTGCCTCACTAAAGTTCACTCATCAGAAGTCAACCCAAACTGCACTCGAAGCAGGAGCACCTGGAAATGTCCCGCAAGCGTGTGTCCTGACGTGTCCTGCAGAAATGCCTCGGGAGTCCCAGTCACCACGGGTCTGCGCAACTCACCACTTCCCTTCACTGTTCTCAAACTGCTGCACCGTGTAGCCAAACATGTCCTCCACGGGGCCGGTGAAGGACATCCCATTCTTCTCATCCACGTTGAAGAACAGGAAAGCTGGCAGCAACACTAGGAGGGCAGAGCAGAGCACACACCCGGCCTCTTTAACACCAACACTACAGAAGCATAATCAAGCACTGCATGTATAAAGAGCATAAAAAATGCTTAATACGTGTTTAATTAAGTTCTACAAATACGTTTAACTACGTTGTCAGGGATATACCTTGCGCTTTTTATTAATTTACAAAACAAAGGCACAACCAGAGGATTGTTTACACAACACCAGCAGACATGATAATCAACAAAGCGAACAACTTTATTAGGGGCATTAGGGGCAACAACTTCTCCACTTTTTCCAACTTAGGGAGTCGAAAATTATGGGAATTCTGCACAGAGGAATTTCTGCTTGGGTGCCAGTGGAATTTCACAAAGCCATGCTGAGGGTTCAGACCCTGCCACGCACTTGGCCATAAGCCTGGACAAAGCGTCCTTCAGAGAGCAGCTACAGTCTGTCTCCCAGTGTTGCGTATGAAGGGGGACACTAAATATAACAGTTAAATGGCTCTTTGTGGCCAGGTTACAGAGAGCCTCTTCATACACACCACACAGGGGCATTCCACTCATCATTTATTCAGTGTATTTCTAAAGCTGCGCTGAACATTAAGCCAAGCTCGGATGAGAAGCTGTTGAGAAACACCATGACGTCTGAAAAAACTGCAAACAGAAAGAGCCTACAGAGAAGACAGACGACACTGACCACAGCAAACATCTCACAGCTAAAGAGGAGGTAAATGCGTGCTCAGTGTGGCCTGGGGCTCCGTGGGGCGAATCCCTCTCAGCCAGAAGCCTCCTCTGCTAATGCAGACACAGCACTCTATGCTGGGCAGAGGAAGACAGAACAATGTGCGTCATGGGCACAGCTCAAATGAATGGCTCACAGGCAATCAATGAAAATTAAGGATTCCATCTGGGCTTTCAGACTCTGTGTCAGAGCTGTGTTTGCGTAGAGAAGGACTGTATGTGTGTGTGTGTGTGTGTGTGTGTGTGTGTGTGTGTGTGTGTGTGTGTGTGTGTGTGTGTGTGTGTGTGTGTGTGTGTGTGATTGTGTGTGTGTGTGTGTGTGTGTGTGTGTGTGTGTGTGTGTGTGTGTGTGTGTGTGTGTGTGTGTGTGTGTGTGTGGATCAGGGCTGGTCTGCAGTGGGAGTCCTGAGGGACAGCATTAGTGCTCAGCCCACGCAATCAACGCAGAGACTGTGGAGATACGAGCAAAGAGTCTTTACAGAGGAGGAGACAGTGGAGATATGAGCAAAGACTCTTTACAGAGGAGGAGACAGTGGAGATATGAGCTCAGGAGGAGATGAGAAAAGATAGAAACAGTAAAAAACAAAGAAGGAAAAGCTCCATGGAGATCTGCCTGTGAACAGGTCTCTCTTAAAACTCCATAGAAACGTGCCTGTGAACTGGTCTCTCCTAAAGCTCCATCGAGACATGCTGCACAGGTCTCATGTCTGGTGCAGATTTGGGATGTAGAAAAACCCAATTTCCACTGCGGTATCTCCCCAATAAACAGACACAGACCAGAGACCCACAGTCCAGTGACAAGCCCTACCTTAACACACACACTCACACACCTCCACAACACAGTGAATTAACACCATGCCATTAATCTCATAATGAAGCACATGTCTGTACGTTTATTGGCCGATGCTATAACTACTGCAGAGGTCAAAAGGTGAACACACACTTCCCAAATACATTACAGGATTACGCACATACGGCGAGCCTGTGCCTGCACACACACACACACACACACACAATTTAACGAAGAGTCTCGCGGGAGCAATAACAGGACATGGAAAAAGCAGTCTGAATCCAAACACAGCGCGACACATCCCAGGCCGCCATGAACTCTGGTGGAGCGCAGGCTTATTGTCACCGATGCAGAACGGACAACCGCGCTCATCCTGACAGGAACCACCGAGTCGGAAGCCAGAACTCTGGCTAGGTAACGTGACCTCTCTCACCGCAGAAACATCAAGTCCCAACCCAATTACACACATACACATATACAGGGGAAACACACACACACACACACAGCCACACACACACAGGGGAAAACACACACACACATTCAAGATGGCTACCAGCCAAGAAGCCCTTTTACATTGATCAGAATAGGAGAAAAATGCACAGATGCGTGGCAGACAAAGGAAACATTGCCTGCACAAGTCCAACCTCTGAAATAAAACCAAATCCGAATCATTTTAGAGAAACACTTTCAGGAGATCAAACATAAGGGGATCGTAGACCACATTCATTCACAAACAAACCATTATTCCTTAAAACATTCAGCCCCTAACAAAACAATCTCACTGTTTAGGCAGGGAATCTGTACAGGAATGGGCTACAGCAGCAACTCCAACATCACAACTGCATTCCTACACCTGGACTAACACCTGGAGATTTTGTGAGTTAAGTAACTTCTAAATATACCGTTGGTTACCTGTTCTGTCTATTAAATCTACACAAAGACCTAATCGACCAACACCAGTCAACCAAGACCAGTACAAACAACATCGATCCAGTGCCTTAGACCCAAGCAGACTATTTTTATCACACTAGTGTAACTAAGGCAGAAGTTATATCTATACTAAAGATGTGATCGCATCCTCCCGCATCTCCGTGGACATGTGCTGCGTTGGCTCATCTGAGTGTTTACGAGCTCTTTGAAGTCTCTGTGCTTATTTGTGGTCAAATAAGATTGAACCTGCAGTGCAGTCTATGCCTGCTTCAGCCAAGGTCCCTCATACACTGACCCAAGATCAGTGCAGGACAGCACATGGGTTAGACGTCAATACAGGTTGATGCTGTTTCACTGCATTGACGTTGTTGTGTTAAACTGGACCAATGCCAGTGCAGGGCAGTGCTGTGGAAAGAGGCCCAATGTCAGTGTTAAACTCAGGACAGCTATAACTCATGTGAATCAGAGAGAACAGCTGCTACACTTCACAGGAGTGAGAGAGAGGATATTGGAGCATTAGTACACATGGCTCGTGCCATGCATACACACACACACTCTCTCTCTCTATTTCTCTCTCTCTCTCTCTCTAACAAACACACACACAACCTCAGCAAAGGAGCTTTCAGACTAATCAAGTTAATAGTATCTTTTTTTTTGGCATCTTTTTCTCCCTCTTTTCCCCTCTCTTTCTCTTCCTCCTGCCCTCTTTCTCTTCCTCTTTTCCTCTCTCTCTCCCACTTTCTCTTTTCCAGAACAGATTCACTTAACTCTGACTAATGTGGCGTATCAGTCTGTACACAGTGCAACATTATGTCCTGATATACCATCAGCACTATTCTGAAACAGCAACAATGAAACAGCATCTACAGTCACCGATGCCCCTAGTTGCTGGTATAGTAATAATCCATTGCCAGCATATTCCTATTACATCCACGCAATACGCACAGCAACAGAGGCAGTACAGAAAGCAAACAGTACGTTATACCAAGCATCTGTTCCTTGTATGTGGAGATTGGAGTGTGTGTCTGAGGGGCAAGTGGCCACATGAACTAGATGTACCAGTAACTCAGAGCCTGTGAAGAGAGGGAGCTAGGCGACAGTGTGAGGAGAGTTTTCTTCGGGCATGTGGACGGAGTCCTCCACTCTGCTGGCGCAAACTGGTCCCGCTACAGAGCCTCCTCCATTCACCGCTGATGTGATCCCAACCCGGAGTTCCTGCTTCCAGATGTGCGCTGGCTCTGGGAAAAGCACCGGAGTCCACCCACGGGATGATGACATCATGCTCCCTGCTGCTTAAGGGGCTTTCATCTAAGCATCCTCCCCAGAACGCGGAAACGACCCGCAAACCTCGGCCAGCAACCGTGCGCTGACAGACACCCACCTCTCATATTCACACACATGCACACACCCTGACACTCCCCAAAAAGTGTTAAATCCCACACAGATTTCACACACACACACACACACACACACACACACACACACACACACACACACACACACACACACACACACTCACACATATATAAACACACCCACACTTAAATGAACATGACTGTGGGGGATTGTGATTAAGCAACTCACAAAGACAAAAATACACATGTTCACGTAGCACACTTCCTGTGTCATAAACAAAGGAAATTGATGCGAAAACGCATGCACGTTTACAGACAGGAGAGATGCGTTAATCAGCACTGTCCTCTCATTAGAACAACAGGCAGTTTCACATTGTGCAATTATCTCTGATACACTGGGAAAAGAAATCAAAACTTCCTGGTGTGTCCAAATGGTGATGTCAGAGCATGGGCATGTTTCAAAGGACCAAAATAATCGTGCTGGCCTATACGATCCAGCGGCAACACCCAGACCAGGAAAAGCATGCCTGCATGTAGCCAGTCTCCACTGGATGACTGCTCACAGTCTAACACCATGGATTGCACTCCCAGTTACCCCAGTAAACTCCGAGCTTGGTGTGGCAGACCCTCCGCCCGCTCAAGCTACCTTTCACCCTCATGCCGCATGCGTGAGAAAAGCATATTTACACACATCTACGTACACATGTCCAGCCGCAGTGGGCGGAGAGCACAGGGTTTCCTGCAGCCGACTGCTAAATGTCATGTGACTTCACTGAGGAAGTCTGGCTTCTCTCTGCAGCAGGATCCCGCGCTCTGATCCCGACATTTCCCAGTGCACTTCCTAAAGCTTCACGCAGGCACTCAACATTCCCACCCCTTTTCCCCAACATTCCCACACATTTTTCCCAACATTCCCACACATTAATCCCAACATTCCCACACATTATTCCCATCTTTGTTTCTTCAGTAACCAGGTGAAATGCTCAAGTTCAAACAGACATATATCATGTGTCTCAAAGGAAGGGATAAGTTCACACAAAAAAATGCACCAACCTAAAATCCGTCCCCTTCTTACCATTATGAAAATTGGTACCCTTACAATATTTAAATATTACTGCTTTTATTTTAACCTATTTAAGAGTTTTACATGAAAATGATATGTTTACCCATTACAGTACGGGTGCATGAACTGGACATTTAAGACATTGCTCAGATGTTTCAGACAGGTCCTGGGAAGATAACTCTGCAGGAGTCAAAGTTCATGCTAAATATAACATCAGGCTGGGAACATTGTTTCTTCAGGGCTCCTGGAAAAGCGGCTTTCAGCTGTGTGGTCCACAGATCTCTGAGTTTATTCTAAAGGGCAAGACCAGAGCTTTGAAACCGAGACCAGACTGCTGAGGAAAATCATGCAAATGGTCAAGGTTTTCTGTCAGAACATGAGCCACTGTTCACCTCACACCCCACCCCCATTTTGCACTTTGGTATTCACCTCAGACACTGTTAATGGAAACGAGATGGTATGATGTTCAAGCTGGGGGCGGGGGGTCAGGTCTGGTGAGCAGATGATGCCACTTTGCTTTGCCCTGGCTGTCTAACCCTGAACCCTGATCCCAAAAGTCAGCAATTCTGTGTTATATATATATATATATATATATATATATATATATATATATATATATATATATATATATATATATATATACATACACACATATATATATATATATATATACATACACACATATATATATATATATATATATATATACATACACACATATATATATATATATATATATGTGTGTGTGTGTGTGTGTGTGTGTGTGTGTGTGTGTGTGTGTGTGTGTGTGTGTGTGTTGTATGTGTGTGTGTGCGCGCAAGAGAGAGAGCAAGAAGTATGATCACCTGTTTGATCATGAGGAAATCTTATATGATAAGTTGTATGTTACTCTAGTGAAACTACAAAGGCCATTGAAGGATGTTTAGACAAATCTGTTGTTTGCAGCTGTGAGCTGTGTGCTTTAGATGCCAGATACTCGGAAACAATGACAGATAGTCACGACAAAACCAGACGAGAGGAAATAACCCATCCTTCTTGAGCACTCTCTGTATCTCTGAGTCTGTCTGTATGCTTGTAGTATGAAATTCATACAGAATCTATTCTGTCCCAGTGTGTGTGTGTGTGTGTCTGTGTGTGTGGGTGGGTGGGTGTGTCTGTTTGCATGCTTGAGTATGTTTTCTTACACTTGGGAGGTTTGTGACCCCAGGGGAAGAGGTGACAAGGTCCCCCCGCGGTGATAACTTAAGCAGACTCCCCATGGAGGCCCCACCTGCCCTGACCCCGCTGGGGCCCAGCACTCTCCTGGGTTCATGGCAGAACCATTTATTTCCCCTGTTACGTTTCATTACATGTGTCTCATTTCATCCCCCCTCCCCCTTTCACTTAGGAGTTTCCATCACTCAGATGGTTTCCAGCCTTTGCCTGGTCAGGCTCGGACCAGCCAGCCCCCAGTTCAGGCCGGGTAGTGTTGACAGTGCAGCACCAAAATGTGAGAGCAGCTTTGTTTGCCAGTAAGCAGCTAATTGCTGTATTAGAGTTCTTCAAGTGCACGGTGTGGTTTGATGAATAACGTGCTCGAAAGGGGAAGAAGAACTTTGGGCTGGAGGTCTGGATAAAGTCTGTTTGCCCCAAAAATTCCTCACAAAGAACAGCAGCTGCAAGGAGAAATTCATTTTGAAAATGCTGCTGTTTAGACTTTTTTTATTGTGGTCTGTTATAATCTTTCATGCTTAATGGTTACAGTTTTATACCAGTGCTTTTATACCAGTGCTACACCAGACACGGTCTCTATGACCCACAAACTGTGGCTTATTTTGTCAGAACCTATACAAAAGACACACAAAACCAAGGACCACCATACATACAACAAGCAAAACATCACACACTTCTTGAGAAATCATTTCAGCTCCTGTCACAATGGTGTTTTTCAGAACACTAGACACAAAAATCAAACAAATATTTCTTTCTACACACGATGCTAAATGGAAAGCACTATGAGCTTGTGCCAGTAAAATCCTGCTATGAAAACCGTGAGGAAAAGGTGTTTTTTTGGCATGAACCTTAAACACGTGTGTTCTATAGAACAGAAGATAACACAAGTCCTTACACCTCCATGCTGAAGAGGACTCCTCTGTAGGTGAGGATGTAGGTGCAGTGTCGCAGGAACAGTGTGTTATGATGATGATGATGATGATGATGATGATGATGATGATAATGATGATGATAATGATGATGATGTTGAGACTGCACACATTGTAATTTTGCCCCCACACAGCCCAGGGACAGTGACACTTGCTGACACTGGACCCTCTACCCAGCCTCCCAGAAACATGACCCGTATGGTCAGCCGAAGTGGCCTGGGCCTCATTTGTGATGGATGCTCTTCATCCTCTCTCCAATATTGCTCTCATGCTGTCCAAACCAAAATATTGAACATGTGGCCTCTTCTTGGTGCCCAGGATCTGATTTCTAAGTGTGGTAATTAGCCGTGTTTTCATCTGCGAACGCTAGATTTGGGTAATTGGAGAATGTGAATGACATTTGTATGACGATATTTTCCAAAAGAAACACAGGGGTTTAGGTTTTCAATAATGTGTTTAATACAGAGAATTGTGTTCAGTGTTTTGCACTAAGTATGTTTCAAAATAGAATATAGAGTGTAGAGACAATGCCTTATGGTTTAGCATACCCCCTCAACTACATGAGGAAGTTGAATTGCCATGTTCCACTTTTCCCAACATTCTGATTGGCTAAGGCCTGGCCCACCCACAGACACCACTGCACTTTACTCAATATACATGCACTCATTCTACCTCATGATTTAATTTATTGCTACTGGCATACTACAATTTGCAATAATGCACTGGGCACTAACGTTTTTTCATTACAGCTCTAGTTTCTGTAATGATATGATACACCCTCCACCTGTACAGGTACCCTCGGTACAGTCTAGCGTGTGCGTTACAGCTGTCAGTGTATTTGTATTTATCACTGTGTTTGACTTCACACTGATAATTAATGTGTTATGTAGCACTCTTTCGACTCCTCTCCCGTGCCACTGTCTGTAGTCTGATCTCTAGTTTTTCATTACATGTCATTTTCATTACAGTTGTTGTTTAATCTCTTTTATGGATTTATGTTCATTTGTTTGTTTGAATGTTAGGGCAGGACTAGCAAAGATGTGCACATGACAATAAAACTTTTGCATCTTGAATCTTGAATAAGTGTCGCAAGGACAACATTCCATGTCTTAGCAATTGCAAAAAACTGTGATGTTTATTTGTTCTAGAGAGAATTCGAGGTGTGCTGGGCTTCAGGAAGCCTGGGTTGAAAACTTGGAAACATGGAAACTTGTGCCCTGGCCCTATCTGATCGAGTCAGACCCTTCTGTGGAGAAGTGGAGTGTGATGCATCTGTGTTTTTTGTGTCTGTGTCTGTGTGAGAGACACAGAGAGAAGAGAGACACAGAGAGAGACAGAGAGACACAGAGAGTGTGTCTCTGTTTGAGAGAGACAGAAAGAGAGAGATAGAATGTGTGTCTGTGTGAAAGACAGAGAGAGAGAGAAAGAGTGTGTGTGTATGTGTGTGTGTGTGTGTGTGTGTGTGTGTGTGTGTGTGTGTGTGTGTGTGTGTGTGTGTGTGTGTGTGTGTGTGTGCACGCACATGGAGGTTATACTACCTGAAGTTGCATGTTTTTGTACTTCATTCGTTAAAGTGAATAAAAATTCCATTGTGTTTGTTCATCAGGTAATCCATCAAGGTGGTGTAAGCTCCACACCCCACACACTGATACTGGTTCTCCTATTACATGTCTTTTCTGTTGGCCTGTCCAAACATACATACTGTGCACTAAGAGGTTAGACCTAACCAGCATCCATCCAACTACTACATAATCTAACTTAATCTATCCTAATCTAACCTAACCTAATATAACCTAACCTAATATAATCTAACCTATGTTCACCTAACCTAACCTGAGCTAAGAGCCGAACCATAACAAAATCATTATTTTCTAGTTCTAGGAACAATCTGTTCTTAATATGCTCGAAACTCTGAAAAACACCCAATTATGGAAACCTGACCTACCGTCTGCACTAATACACTGTAATTATAAGCCAGGATGGTTCTTTTGGGAGTGCTGGAGCACATCATTTACAGAATGACTTTTATAAGCATTCAAATATGGAAGGAGGCGTATGAGAGGGAGTCTGCTGGGAGAGGAGGTGTTTGAGAGGGAGTCTGTTGGGAGAGGAGGTGTATGAGAGGGAGTCTGCTGGGAGAGGAGGCGTATGAGAGGGAGTCTGCTGGGAGAGGAGGCGTATGAGAGGGAGTCTGTTGGGAGAGGAGGTGTATGAGAGGGAGTCTGTTGGGAGAGGAGGTGTATGAGAGGGAGTCTGTTGGGAGAGGAGGTGTATGAGAGGGAGTCTACTGGGAGAGGAGGTGTATGAGAGGGAGTCTACTGGGAGAGGAGGTGTATGAGAGGGAGTCTGTTGGGAGAGGAGGTGTATGAGAGGGAGTCTACTGGGAGAGGAGGTGTATGAGAGGGAGTCTACTGGGAGAGGAGGTGTATGGGAGGGAGTCTGTTGGGAGAGGAGGTGTATGAGAGGGAGTCTGTTGGGAGAGGAGGTGTATGAGAGGGAGTCTACTGGGAGAGGAGGTGTATGGGAGGGAGTCTACTGGGAGAGAAGGTGTATGAGAGGGAGTCTACTGGGAGAGGAGGTGTATGAGAGGGAGTCTACTGGGAGAGGAGGTGTATGGGAGGGAGTCTGTTGGGAGAGGAGGTGTATGAGAGGAAGTCTGTTGGGAGAGGAGGTGTATGAGAGGGAGTCTACTGGGAGAGGAGGTGTATGAGAGAGAGTCTACTGGGAGAGGAGGTGTATGAGAGGGAGTCTGTTGGGAGAGGAGGTATATGAGAGGGAGTCTGTTGGGAGAGGAGGTGTATGAGAGGGAGTCTGTTGGGAGAGGAGGTGTATGAGAGGGAGTCTACTGGGAGAGGAGGTGTATGAGAGAGAGTCTGCTGGGAGAGGAGGTGTATGAGAGGGAGTCTGTTGGGAGAGGAGGTATATGAGAGGGAGTCTGTTGGGAGAGGAGGTGTATGAGAGGGAGTCTACTGGGAGAGGAGGTGTATGAGAGGGAGTCTACTGGAAGAGGAGGTGTATGGGAGGGAGTCTGTTGGGAGAGGAGGCGTATGAGAGGGAGTCTACTGGGAGAGGAGGTGTATGAGAGGGAGTCTGTTGGGAGAGGAGGTGTATGAGAGGGAGTCTGTTGGGAGAGGAGGCGTATGAGAGGGAGTCTACTGGGAGAGGAGGTGTATGAGAGGGAGTCTGTTGGGAGAGGAGGTGTATGAGAGGGAGTCTACTGGGAAAGGAGGTGTATGAGAGGGAGTCTACTGGGAGATAAATTGTATGAGGGGGAGTCTGCTGGGAGATAAATTGTATGAGGGAGAGTCTGCTGGGAGAGGAGGTGTATGAGAGGGTGTCTGCTGGGAGAGGAGGTGTATGAGAGGGAGTCTACTGGGAGAGGAGGTGTAGGAGGGAGTCTACTGGGAGATAAATTGTATGAGGGGGAGTCTGCTGGTAGAGGAGGGTCATTTGCCAGAGTCTTATCCAGAATTCCAGACTCCTCTAGATGACAGAGCAGGGAGGAGGGTGGGGCAGATGTGATCTCTCTCTCTCTCTCTCTCTCTCTCTCTCTCTCTCTCTCTCTCTCTCTCTCTCTCTCTCTCTCTCTCTGTCAACCTGCCTTCCTCACCCCTTTCCTGTTCTATTTCTGGATCACATTATGAAATTAGGTATAAAACACGAAGACAAATCTCCAGCCAAAGATGAGTGCAACCACAAGATGAGAGAGGAATTAGTTCCCTGGAGGAGATCGAAATACATGAGTTCAGCGAATCCCACTGGACAGGTCATGCATACACAAGGGTTGGAGGGGTCCAGCTACAAAGACATTGTTGTACCACTATGAAATGAACAGGTCCTACAATTGACAACTGGATCAAACCAGAACTAGCAATCCACAGTGCACACACATAAGATCACTGACTTCTCAGGCGTGGAGACAAGCACAGAGCAGATCGTCTCAACCCTGCCATGCATACTTTCAAAGAATTTATGTATACATACTTTTGTGGTTGAGCCATCTGTAGTAGTTAGAGTAGAAGCAGCGTTCAACCAAAATGATCACAGCAAATTGTTGCCTGAGGCATCCTGGCGTGTGTCAGATTTGCATGTGACAAACATTGCAACAAACAAATTTGCAATATTTGAACATTTTCTAGTGGTCTCACTGTAGAAAAACATTTAAACACCAAAATCAGCTATAATGTAGAAATATTTTATTGCAACTGAAAAACTCTGAACCAGAATGACAGTCCTAATGTAAAAATTAGAAGAATAATTTGGGTTATATTGTGCGGTCCTCACACTGTTCTGGTGTGTAGGAATGTGCGTTTGTCCCATGCACACTGTCTAAAGCCAGCTGCTCACTTTCTGGTCTCTAACCGAAACCACCTGTGCACCACCTCTGCAGGGGCTTGTGAAGACTTGAGCATCGCCACAGTCAAAGCCACATCTACGCTGGTCTCTCACCACAGCACTCTTGTGCAGTTTCATCTGCACGGTGCAGCCAGAACCACACACAAAAACAAAAAAACAAAAACAAAAGAAAAGAAAGAGAGAACCATTTCCCATTCTCAGGTCGAAAACAGGAAGAAGCAAGAGAACAACAATGTTTAGGCATCTTTCAAACTCAAAAGGTCTTACCTTCTTCATGGTAACATTTTAAGCTAATTTGCCATTTGTGATTTTCACCACAATCAGAATTTGTCCTCTGCATTTACAGATCTGTGCAGTGAGAACACACAGTAGCGGTCACTAGGAGGCTGTGGTGCACGGTGAGCAGCCCTAGAACCAGCACCCCAGGGTTAACTTAAAGCCTAGCTGGGAATCAAACCCACCACCCTCCAGACACAAGACCAGCACCCTAACCACCAAGTACAATGGTGCTGTGGCTGTGATGCTGTGGTGTGTATTCAGGTCTGAACTGAGGTAAGGGGAGGATGGTTGTGAATGTGGTGGTGTGGTTATGTATTCTAACACACATTTCTAGCATTTCTAACATGACTGTTATCACATCCTCAAAGGTCAGCATTAAAGATCTAACGGACAGGACTAGGAGAGGAGGAGGAGGAAAAGAAAATAAAAACGTCAAGACAAAACAAGAGAGGAAGAACAAGAAGAAAAAAGTATAAAGTTTAAAGGGTGCAGTGTAAAGTAATCTATCAAGTGTGCTACAGCTGGTTTTCGTACGCACTCAAGTACCGAAAAAGGACCCAATTAAAAATGTAAAGTCAATACTAGGACTCCATGAAACATCACGCACGAGTTACACCATGAACACTATGCTCGTCTTTCCTATGGGTGCCGCAGCATATTCATCGCCCTATGACAGCGCCGTTGAATATCAAAAGGATTTGACGATTTATGACTATGAAGCCTTACCATCCTACAACGCTTACGTCAATTCCTAACAGGTTTATATCAGAATGGATGCGCGTAATGGTATTGACTCATTAATAATAAAACAAAATACTACATGTTATACGATGTTGCGTTCTGGAGTCGAAATGATGTCGCACAAACCGTGCAAAAATCTCGTACTGCAAATAAAATTCAGAGCACCGACCTGTGACAGAAATGTGCAATTTAAATCCACTCACCGAATAGCCCTAGTAGTCGTAAACCTTGCATTCCAGGACGCATGTTGTCTAACTCCTGACGGGCTCGGGAACACGCATCTGAAGGCGCCTCCGACAAGCGCACTACTGGACATGTGAGGGTGAACCCTAAGTAGGTGATGAGCTACCAGCTTGACATGCCCTGTTGCTTTGGCGTAAATAATAAGGCCAGCGATTTAGTGTAGTTTAACACTTTAATCCCTAATTTAACGATATAACCACAAAAGAAAGAAAGACAGAAATAAAAGCACGTGGGAGCGAGACATTTGGGAGCAAGTATAGAAAAATGGCGTTTACGCTAACTGCGAGGAAGTTCTGGTTTAATAGCAGCATAGCCTCGTAGTCATGGGAAAATATGACCAAGCAAATTTAACGATGATGTCTGGAGATTATTATTTTTGCAATGAACCTGAAAACATTTACTCGATGCTTTCAGGTAATGCTTATGATGAACGCAACAGATTATTATATAAGTTTAGGAAGTTTTAGTGCAATCTCTGACCAGGCAAAACTATTATATTTGGTGAAGGGTTTGCCACTAGGAAAGTGTCGTATACAACATACTTGGCTTTATCCATTGTAAATATGACATGACGTTATCTAGTTATATAGATCTTTGTTGTAACATGACATTGACTTAAACTATCATGTCCCCTTTTGGTTAAACATGTAATAACACAGTTAACCATAACCACACGCAGACGTACCAGCCTTCTGTCGTGGAGGTAATTCATCATTTTGACAGTGCTCGGATTGTTGGACTCGCTCACTAGATCGTCCGGGTCAAACTGAGCACGCGGGGGAAGATCTGCAGAAACGGTTACATAACCGCTACAACCGTTTGACATAAGTGTTTAAATAATTGGGAGGGGCAACGTAATGCGGAATCAAAAGATGGCTTCAGAAATAATTTAATGTAATAAAATATACAAAACAGTACATTTACTGAGTATACTACATCATTAAACCACCAATATTACACTATAACTATTTTCTTATTTTCTAGTGTAGCATGAAACATCTCTGTGATTACTATTTATTCCAAGTGTCATTATACTTTGGTTTCTATTACACAAGTTCAGAATGTCAAAGCATTCGTACAGTTACAGTAGTGGTAACTGTAGCCATAGTTACTTTGTAAGAAGTAGTCTGAACTGTTGCCACACACAAATTTTCTTAGAAATTTTGTTCTAGCCCTTCACCAGTGTTCAGTTCCTCACAGAAGGTGAGAAACTGTCAGCCCAGACGTATCCACTGAAATGGAGTAACCACAGAACCCTTCGCTGCCGTGTGAAGCTGCAACCATGCCACTACCGTCAGTGTAAGCGCTGCACTGAGAATGATCCTCCTGTCAAATGTGCACTCAGCAGTGGTCATGTGATGATGAAGTAAGTACTGGTTAGTTAATGGGTAGCTGACAAACTTTGCATGCCAACAGATGCCCTACAATATGTAATTGTGCATTTATAATATATTATATATCACCTAATGGGTGAGATGATAAGTATATATATGTATTATATATGTTATATATGAATATATATATATGTATATATTCATATATATATATTCATATATAATATATGTTAATATATTAATATAATATATTAACATATAATATATGTATAATATATGTTAATATAATAATATAATATATTCATATATAATATATGAATATATATTATATATGAATATATAATGACATCACTTCTTAAAAGTGTCATAATTTTATTTATATATCTGACCGCTGCATATGTTAATGTTAGGTCTTTATTTGAAACATGCTTGATTCTTCTTTGTTTTTCAGCCTTTGTGACACACACAGACATCACAGTATCACCCCCTGCAATCTCAGGAACTGCCTGAGAGAGACACAGTTTACATTAGACCTTCCTGTGTCCACTGCTCTCCAGATCTCCCCAGGAGTACACTTCAGGAAGTCCTGATTGGTGGGCCCTCCTCCCTCTTCCTGGCCCATCTTTTTCTTGGTCCACACCCAGCCGGAAGTCCTCCTCTCCCTGATCACTCGTCTGAAGGATTCCACAGGTCTCACAGGCCCAGTAAGGAGGACGTGTATCTCACTCACACAGACCCTCTGAACCGACAGACGTAAGCGGGGGCTGAGTAACTCTCGGGACGTGTGTTGGCTACTGAGGGGTGCCACGTCAGACCAGAGTGACTCAAGCAAGTCCCTTTGTCCCTCCTAGAGTTGGCAATGATTAAACATTTGATGCAACATGCATAGCACCACGTATTTATGGTGAAAGAAACTGAATTGCACCAACCATTCATGAAAAGGTCAAAATACAAGCTGGTCATTTCAGCTGGTCACTTCTACTGAATTAAACTTTTATTCATTATTTATATCAATGATATGGATCTAAAGGCACCCAATGCAACCCTCCATATTTATGCTGATGACACAGTAATTTACAGTTGTGGACCAACTCTTACTCAAGCTGTAAAATCTTTACAGGAAGCCTTTACAACTGTTCAGTACTCACTAAAACAATTGAAACTTGTTCTTAATCCTGATAAAACAAAGCTTATGTTGTTCACCTGCAGTACAACGCTACCTCAAAAGGTTCCCACAGTGTCCACTATAGAGGGCAGTGAAATAGAGGTGGTTCACATTTATTAATACTTGGGTGTCATAATTGATGGCTCACTCTCTTTTAAACCACACATAGAAAATCTTTTGAAGAAGTTGAGGCTAAAATTGGGTTTTTATTTTCAAAATAAGCTTTGTCTTTCTTTTAATGTAAAAAAGTGACTTGTTGCTGCAACATTTTTATCTGTATTGGATTATGAAGATATTTTGTACATAAATGCTCCTGCTCATTGTCTTCAAAGGATTGATGCTGTTTATCATGCTGCTTTTGTCATGGTGAGGCAGCCCCCTACCGGTCGCCTTTGTCCACAGCGGCTGTTGTTGTTGTTTTGTTGCGTTGTGTGCGTCCCTCAGGTGGGCGGAGCCCGTGATCTGTCTCACCTGAGGGTCATTTGTTCATCTATATATGTCTTGTCTTTGTACCAGTTGACCGCTGGTCATTATATCCTTCATTTGGATCTATGTCACGGGTTTTTGGTTTGCGCACTTTCAATTAAACCATCCTTTTTCCCTGAGACTTGGCATGATCGCTTCCATTTTATTTCGCACTCCCTGCCCGTCACAGCTTTAAGGTTTATTACTCATCACTGTGAATTATATTCTCGAACTGGTTGAACTCCATTGGCCATTCGAAGGGCGTGTCATTGGTATACTTTTATTTATAAGGCAATATTGGGAATTCTGCCTATGTATCTCTCCACTTTAGTCACTCTGAGAAATGGTCATTCATATTCTTTCTTTTCTCAAGATGATCTGTTGCTTTCTGTCCCTTTTGCCCGAACAGACTTGGGTAAAAGGACTTTTGTCTACTCTGCACCTCATACATGGAACTTGTTACAGAAAGATTGGAAATTAACTGAGTTAATTTCTTTGAACACTTTAAAATCCAATCTGAGAGTTTTTGAGGCCGATTCCATGACATGCACTTGTTTTTCATAAGGTGTTTGAATAATTTTGTCTTATGTGTAAAATGCAACTGTGTTATGTGTTTGCTGCCCTTTTGGCCAGGTCTCCCTTGAAAAAGAGATTTTCAATCTCAATGGGATATTTCCTGGTAAAATAAAGTTAAAATAAAAAAAACTACCCAGACACAAGAAGTTAGGTGTAACTTCCTACTTCCTTCATGCACAATGTGCCTAGTCGTAAGGTTCCTCTCCAGTTACTACAGCATAGTAAAACAGGATCTACATGTCACTGTAAAACCCAAGACATCAACAGACTGGTTGAGATTACTCATGTGGCTCTGCTTGGTAAAACACACTGCCAAATAAGCTAAATATTGTCTGCGCCCTGAATAAACTCAATTGTCCTGAATACGCTCCGTTATCCTGAACACTGATCACATTGTCCTCCATTGTCCTAAACACGCTTTAATGTCTTAGACATGCTCGATCATCCTGAATACACTGCACTGTCCTGAACATGCTCCATAGTCCTGAACATATTCCACCATCCTGAATACATTCCATCGTCTGGACACAGTCCACCATCCTTAGCACTCTCCATAGTTCTGAAAATCCTCTAGTGTTTTGAGCACTTCATTGTCCTGAACATCCTGAACATGCTCCATCATCCTGAAGACACTCCACTTTCTTGAACATGCTCCAGTGTTACATATTTTTCTAATCTGACTTAAGTCAATATTACTCAGTTTATTGATGTGTACAGGATAAAGGTTTGTGAACTGGATCAACTGTGGTATCCAAAGTTGTACGAAGACCTTAAAATCTCACTTAAAATATCATGAGGTTACACTAACCCATAATTCTCTAAAACATGCAGTTATTTTAAAGGCTTTGGAACTGTGGGGAAAAAAACTGACATGTTAAATTAATGGGAGCAAGTGTTCTACTTCCCAACCTTGATGCCCAGGTCCAGCACACCAGCTGTCGGGAGGCATGTCTGCTGTTTGTCTGAGTAAATAGTAAGCTAGCAACACGGGTCACAGAGGTCACAGAGGTGCATCCCACACAGAGACAAACAGAACTGTTATTGTCAGGGCTTGCTTGGATGCCACGCCTTCTACCTCCACAAGAGGCACCCGAGTCGGCGCAATCAGCAGTGATCCGTTTAACCTGTTGCCATGGCTTCTTAAGGAAGCTTGTGGAGAGGAATCACTGCTGATTCGTTTTGGCTCATCGACTCGTTCTCAGCCCTTTCCCTGCTTTCTCTAAAGCCACTATATTGCAATCCCGACTAAAGGTGTCTTCGCCACCTTATGCTTTCTCTCTCTCTTCTCTGTTATTTCTCTACGACTTATTCAAGTAACTATGTCCTGCGCCGCTTACTGGCCTCTCTCAGGTTTTCCTCCATCTGTTTCACTTCCTATCTCTCATTTATTTTGGGAAGGTTTTGTTTGTTGCAGCGTTTTGCCTGCTGCCAATTACTTCCCCTGGCGTTCTTGGTTTTGTTTTTACGCGACGAGTTTTTTTCCACGTCTTTTGAGTTGCCTTTGTTATTTTTCTCCCCTCTCTCTACGGGTCAGTTTTGCTTTGTATGCGTTGTGTTTTCCGTGTTGTTTTTTGTTTCTATTTTCTCCCGAGTATTCAAAGTTGAGTTTCAGTTTTCCGCGTCATTTTGTGTTGGTGTTTCTGCCACTGTGCGTGTGTATGCTTTACTCTCTCACTCACGTATTACATCACGGCTTATTGTGCCAGTTCGAGCCGGCAGTTGGGTCCGTCTCTCTGTTTATTCACGCAGTGGTTACGTCACCATACCCACCGCGTTACAGTTATAGCATAGAAGAGCATCACTACAGAGTTAAAATTAATTAACTCTTCCAGAGAACATGTTACTCAGAGACGGTTAAGTCTGACTGGGCATAATTTAACCCAGGAATCTGTTCTCTATGCTCCAGCAGCTGTATGTGATAGCAGTATTGCACGTGTCCCATTATTGACTGAAAAACAGTAAGTTGCTTACAGAGCTGAGATTTTTCTATTCCTGCATTCACCAGCAAATGCTAGAAAGCCCACCACCTGGGCAGACGTACTGTGTCTGTGTCTGCAGCATTCCCGAACTGTTTAACAGCGCTTTTTATGAACCTCCTAATCCAACCCGCTAAAATGGTGATGGTTGAATAAAACCACTGCTGCAAGTCAGCAGGGTGGGAATGTTTTGCAAGTATTTGGCTAGTCTTAGTAATTTAAAGGATAATTGAAGTGCCAAAGTATTGCACCACTGTTTTGGGAATAATCTCCACGTATGCTAACACTCGCCCCGAGTGAGTCGACTCTGTGGAAGTCAGCCAGCGCCTGTGTTTTTTTTCTATCACATGCTTGATTTGCAACATGTGACAGAATTTCTGGGCACTGTTGATTTGAATCATATCAGATTCTACTGGGTTTGTTGAAATGATGTTGGAGAAAATTACTTGATACAATGGGGTATAAAGACAGCTTGGCCTTTGAAAGGGGCATCAGGGAATGCTGAACAGTGCAGGGAACAGTGTGTGACATACAACTGCAAACACTGACCTCACAGCCACTGTTTCATGGTCAGTGACCTTTCCCTCTCACTGATGGACATCCAAGAAGCCAAGTATCAATTTCTGTCTCAGATTGCTTGGCAGATCTCCACAGGGAATGAGAAACACACGGAAAGTCTGTCCGCAGGGGTTCCCTGGTGCCTGGGGTCTAAAGCCATGAGTGTGATGTTTTTTGCATGTCTGAAATTTGACGGGACCCTATGGAATGACAGCGAACTTGATACAGGCCCTGTCCCAGCCCCGCTGCTAAGACACAGCAAATTCTCTACTGCTGGATCAGATCATTCCAGTGTTCATCACTTAGAGGGGAAGAAAAGGGAAGAACGACAGGAAGGGATTGAGACAGAGACATACAAAGAGTGAGACAGGAAAACAGTAAGGGAAGAGCCTTGACGCAGACTTCTTATACTTCCTCAAACCTCCAGTCTTCCTCTTTATTCTTAAATTCTCTCAAACCTCCAAGAAAAGCCAAGCAGTCTCACTATCCCAACCCTTCGAAACATTTACATTTTCGTGAGGACAGTCCACTTCTGTTTGCCACATGTAAAAATATTTATCTATGTCTGCTTAACATCCATTACCATATAAGCAGATTATTAACATGCAGGTTTATTTTTTTCCATACAAGCAAGCAGATTTTTTATTAAATTATATATTAAAGAAAAACTTTTTTAAACAGTTGACAAGAAATGCCTTATAATATGGTTACATATCACAGTTCTTTACCAGGTCTCCCCACTACACCCTCACCTGCTCAGGACTGCCATGTCTCAGGTGAGAATCTAGTCCACCCTGACATACACACTAAGACTAATCAGGCTGAGCAAACGAGATAGACACAGGTCACAGTGGGTCTTTTCGTTTGACCTTTCACCCCTGACCAGCCACCATGCAGCTTGTTTTACTTTAACATCTTGGGGCCGGTTAAATTTACTCAAGACTCTTGTAACTCAGCGTGACCCCTCCTAGGGTCAGATTAGGGATGAACCTGCAGAGGGGAGGCTACCCCCACCCTCCACACCAGCCCAGTCAGCCTGCATCCACCCTGCCATAATGCACAGCAGAAGTCATGGAGCGGCCGGCTCCTGGACTGCAAGGGACCGTGCTGCTCCTGAGAGAGTGCATGCCCTGCTATTGTTAAGTGTGCTTCCTGAAACAGCACCGTATTGTGCTTCGACTTGGGCTGAAGGATCAGACAGGGCAGCTGGACAGGAAAAGGGAAGTTCCCTCAGTTTAGGTTTTAGGATTAACAGGTGCTAACAAAGATGTGATGATAAACTGGAGCATTGGAATATCACTCATATTGATAAGAGCAGCGATAATGACCCTCCTTCAACCCACCCACAGTCCAATTAAAACACCTTAAACACTTAATGCTGCTGTGAATGTATGAAGATTGTGCTAAATCACTGACACCATTCCTTATCACCCTCCCAGGGACTTGCATGACAAATATGAGAGGGGTCTATCAGCCAAACATCACTGTGGAATATCAAACAGTACAGTGGAAAACTGAGCTTCGTGAGGGACCTGCTACTAGAGCAGCCTAGCTGCACATCATTTTACGGCATTTGGCAGACGCCCTTATCCAGAGCGACTTACAGAGCAACCCAAAGAAACAATGCCCACACTTCAGGTTTACAGTGCCTTACTTACTTTTATCTAATTTTTATACAAGTGAGCAATTGAGGGTTAAGGGCCTTGCTCAGGGGCACCTCAGTTATGGCCTCAGGTCTGGGAACCGAACCCACGAACCTCCTCTCACAAGACCGGTTCCCTTACCACCAGGCCATGACATCAGGAGTGCTGTGTGTCGGTTCCTCCACGAGAGCAACGATGCTGTTTTCTGACCTGTGCTATTAGATTCACTTCCTCTGGACTACCTGTGTTGTGACCTCTGTCACTGACACGGTCGCTCCGGGCCACTGTTGTTGTACCGACCCCCTCTGTGTTGTTATTGTTGCTCTTTCAAAGGCGTGGCGACAGGGCGTTGCTTCCACCCATTGTCCAGTCACCCGACAGATGACGTAACGAGGCGGTGTGAGCGCCTGTGTCCTCATCCTCGCCCGCCGTCAGCTCCACAGCCGCAACGGTGCTGGCCCAATGGGGAGAACAGCAGAACCAGGTCTGCCATGCACGCTCAACCCTGTGAAGTACAGGACAGGCGAGGAGGAGGAGATTTAATTAAACTGACTACAGTGGGACCCTTTAGGGGTTTTTTGTTAAGCATGGGTGAAAAAATCTGTGTTGTTTCCATCTATTAAAGCAGGAAGTTACGTTTGTGTATATCTGAATGGCTTTAAAGTGAATGTTATACCCACTGCTCAGCCAGTGGTGCACTTCTGTTAGGGCCTTTTAAATGTTTAATCAATATTCAGCTGTTTATTAACCATTACAAAGCTACCCCTTACTCAGCCCCTAAAGCCCACTTGGCCCAGCACTTAAATGAAGGCATTGTCCTAAACCCCGCCCCCTTTGACATAAATATATAATTACACGCATATAAATAACAAGTAAACAGAACTGCTGTACACCCTCATCACTTATCAAGCTAGCTACAATTAGATTGTGAAGTTCTAATAATGTTACTAAGTCATCTTAAAAAGTATCTGAGATATGAGATCTTACATATAGTCTAGCCTGGGACCTTATGTTCTCCATTACATCTAATCTACGGCCTAAGACCAGATTGATTCCTCACTACCAGGGCTAAATAGTAAAAGCCAATTTTATTCCCTGGTGGAAACTTAATTTTCATTTTTAATCACAATTTGTTTACTGTATGACTGTGCTAAAAATGCACAATAATATATATGCATAATATATTAAATAGTTTTGTTCTTTTCTGGGGCACTAGAAATAATTACCATGTAGAGTACTTCAAGTAATTATAACGTATTATTAGTCTGTTTTTATAATATACATTAATCATTGCTCTCTATCTCACAGATCACTAGTAGTTAAGTTGTATTGGGATAGATGCTGAAAGTGACTATTTCACGAACAGCCCCACCTAGAATATTTTTCACCAACCACAAGATCCCCAACCCTTGTTCCCCAACCCTTGGTTATCAAAACAAAATAGTAGAAATGCAAGTCATCACACATGTATGACTGCAAAGATATTTGCATGTGAACATAAACGATTTAATCGTGAATGTGAAGAAATCTCTAACTCTACAGCTGTGTATAATTTGTGCCGTTAGCACGTGACCCACAGTGTGCTGCTGTGGTATCTCCAGGCTGGATTTATGACTGCGTCAGATCGGTGCACTTACATTTCTGCCAGTGTCCAATCCAAAATGTTTTGCTGATGTCGACCTTCCTCTGATTCGTGGTATCGGATCTGTGCCATCTCTAATTTCCAATGATGATTCACCGGTGGCAGTACAATTTAGTCCAAGAGTGGATTTAATTCCTGTTTAGCAAACCCTGCCCAATAGAGTAGTACACAACAGAAGTGTATGCAGATAGCTAAAACAGCTCAATGATAGCTCAGTGTCACCTGAATGTTTACAACAGTGAATTAATACTGTTGATCATAGAAATGCCATTAACCAATTGCAAGAACAGCTCAAATCAAGCCAATAACAGTAGAGGCCATTAGCTAGGACCAAACTCTATAACATACCTGGATAAACTATACAACAGTAAATGTACAAGACGTCTAAAAGATAAATAATACCCATAAGGACCAAATATAATAACACTTAAATTAATACTCAATAAGTACTATACTATATATTATAAAATAGTACAAGTACTATAATAATAACTTAAACTATTCTTTACAGCTGGCATTTGTAGGTGAAATTTTTGAAAAAAAAAAATTTGAATGCTTCTGTGGCCATAAATTTCATAAGGCAAAGGATGATCCAAGGATCACAAACACAGAGAGTGACAGTGTATCCCTTTACACACAATTTTAATTGCTTAAAATCCATAGACCTTGCTTTGTGCACTGGTGCACAGTCATGTTAGAAGAGGAAGGGGCCAGCTCCAAACTGTTCCCACAAAGTTGGGAGCATGGAATTGTGCAATATGTCTTGGTATTTTAAAGCATTCAGAGTTCCTTTCACTGGAACTAAGGTGCCAAACCCAGCTCCTGAAAACCAACCTCACACCATAACCCCCCCTCCACCAAACTTTACACTTGGCACAATGCAGTCAGACAAGTACCGTTCTCATGGCAACCACCAAACCCAAACTCATCCATCAGATTGTCAGATGGAGAAGCATGATTCATAACTCCAGAGAATGCTTCTCCACTGCTCTAGAGTCCAGTGTCTGCGTGCTTTACACCACTGCATCTGACGCTTTGCATTGCACTTGGTGATGATGTGTGGCTTGGATGCAGCTGCTCGACCATGGAAACCCATTCCATGAAGCTCTTTGTTTTTGAGATAATCTGAAGGCCACATGAAGTTTGGATGTCTGTAGTGATTGACTCTTCAGACAATTGGTGACCTCTTCGCACTATGTGCTTCATGATCCGCTGACCCCACTCCGTCAGTTTACATTGCCTACCACTTTGTGGTTGAGTTTCTGTGGCCATGGAAGTGATTGGAACACCTGATTCTGATAATTTGGATGATATAGTGTATATAAGCAATTGTAAGCATAAACCATTAGCTAAAATTATAAAGAACATACAGTACATTCAGTCAGTTGTTTCCAAACTTTTGACTGGTAGTGTACGAAATTAGGACTATTTGGCTTTCAGGTGAAATGTAATGCGACTTTCTAATCTGCACATGTCCAGATTCAGAGTTTCAGTACTTTTTGCACAACATACTATACTCTAACAATGAGCTGAATGGCAAAATTTAGATGTTTGATCCATGAATTGACCAATACATTTCCTGGTTCAATTATAATTGGTATTTAAATAGTCCTTCTCATCATGCTGTTCACATTTTGACATTATGAGACCAAGGTGACACCTAACAAGTGATCAACAGTATCTTGCCGTTGAAGATACAAACAGGATGTTCAGACGGAAGTGGCCACTGAGCTTATATCACAGTATGCCATCAGCAGGTTGCAACAGTGATACAGAAAGACTGGAAGTGTCACATAAAGTAATTCAAGTGGACGTCCTTTGATCACATACCACACTGATGACCGCTTCATTGTGAAAAGTGCCCTCTGAAACCAGATGCAGAGCCACACAACTCCAGGCACATTTAAGGGAGATGAGAGGCAACCAAGTGTCAAACCATTCAACCATTTACATCAGAGTGGTCTACATGCTAAACGACCTGCAAAGGTACCTGACCACACCACCAGACACAGGTGTCATCATCCCGCATGGGGCCAGGGAGCATTTACACTGGACAAGGGACCTGTGGGCCTTAGTGCTGTTCACTAATGAAAGTTGATTTATTCTGAGCAGAGATGATGGCTGCCAATAATTTTTGAGATGGCAAGGAGAGCGCTATGCATTAGCCAGTGTTGTCATTAGATGAGCATTTGGTGGTGGTGGTGGTGGCATGTGTGTCTAGTCAATGCAGAACTGCTCTACACTTTGTGAATGATACAGTGACAAGCCCATACTACCTGAATAACATGTCATGGCCTGGCGGTAGGGAACTGGTCTTGTGACCGGAGGGTTGTGGGTTCGATTCCCAGACCTGAGGCCATGACTGAGGTGGCCCTGAGCAAGGCCCTTAACCCTCAATTGCTCACTTGTATAAAAATGAGATAAAATGTAAGTCACTCTGGATAAGGGTGTCTGCCAATTGCCATAAATGTAAATGTAAACATCATATATCCAGTGACTATGCCTCTGCAAGACCAACACAGGCCTAATTTCATCTTCATGGTTGACAATGCTCCAGCTCATTGAGGTCCCATCATTATGGAATGGCTGCTGGAGACTGGGGTTTCTCAAATGGAGCAGCCTGCACTTTCTCCAGACCTGAATCCCATAGAAAACCTGTGGGATGAGCTGAGTCGCTGTGTAGAGGCTCATAACTCTGTACCCCAGAACCTCAGTGACCCGAGGACCTTTCACCCGCCATGGGGACGCCATGACTCAGCAGACAATAAGTCGACTTGTGAACAGCATGAGACGTCATTGTCAAGCTGTAATTGATCCTCAAGTGCACCCACAACTCTTCCTGGCTGTTTCAATAAATTACAATTACATTCTCCATAAATTTCACCCAAATTCCAAATATCCTAAACTTTTTGTGAGTAATGTATTTTATATATATATATATATATATATATATATATATATATATATATATATATATATATATATATACACCCATACACCCACCTCCCTGAGTGGGGTGTTTTACAGACAGGGTACTGGATATGAACCTACTGTTGGGGTCATAAAATGTCCTGAGAAAAATGAACTGCTTCCAGCGTGGGCAGATGAGCCCTTTGAGGGATGAAGCCTTTGAAATCCTCTGGAGTGATTTACCCTACAAGTCAGGACTCCTCTATGTTCAGTGTGCAAAAAAAAATCTAAGTTACTGTAGCAGGAGACTCGCAACCAGCTGCTCTACAAAATGAGGGAGAATGCTTCATGGAGCTTCTTTTATCATTTTTCCTGTCAGGATGTCTATGGAAGTGGTTATGGAAAGTGTTCATTTAGTCTTCAGTGGTCAGTTACTCTCCAGGGTTTGTCAGCCATTTGGAGGCATGTTTGTGTATCTTGGCCACTTGGATTGTGTACAACTATGTTACCAAAATGGTCAGGGAGACAAAACGTGTGTGTGTGTGTGTGTGTGTGTGTGTGTGTGTGTGTGTGTGTGTGTGTGTGTGTGTGTGTGTGTGTGTGTGTGTGTGTGTGTGTGTGTGTGTGTGTGTGTGTGTGTGTGTGTGTGTGTGCATATGTAGGATTGTGTTTATATAGCACATATTTCAATACCTTCAGGGGATCAAACCTCGAGAGGATGAGAAAGATTGGCTCCCTGTCTTTCTGACTCTCATGTGTACATTCACAGTTTCTGTGGCCAAATCAGATTAGACTCTAAAACCCCTCATTAGTGACCTCGAAGCAGCATTGCAATTAGACTCATTACTTATCACAAGTCTAGCAAACCAACAATCCTGGTGTAATGCTGACCCTTAAAAGGACACCCTGTGTCATCATCATCATAATCATCATCATCATCAACCACCAAAGAAAACTTCCAATGAATTCCACTCTTTTGGAATGGGACATCTGGGAAAGGGTATATATTTGTACTGGAGGGGACTTGTGCACTGTTTGTGCAGTTGTTTTCTGACTGCAGGAGCCCCCATCTTTCTGGGTGTAGTTTAAGAGGCCCAAGGCCAGAGATTATCTCCCACTATTGGAACAGACGGCACATACTGCTCCGTATTGTCCTGCAGGTCTTCTGTCAGCACATCTAAAACAAAAAATGTGCCATGTGTTCTCCCTTTGTTGTCTCCTCAGCGCTGAGGCACTGTAAACCTGAAGTGTGGGCATTGTTTCTTTGGGTTTGCCCCTTTTCTATGGATAATCCTGATTCCTCTGTAGGGTTCTCTGGCAGCAGATCAACAGAAAATAACCTGTAAGAATAGTCAGCAGTGTATTTAAATGAGCAACCCTTAGGGCATTTCAAATGTACTTTTTTACTGTCTGTTTTAGCGAGTCTTAGGTTGTAGGTGCTGTGGAGAAGACAGTGAGCTCAATTTACAAACCACTGCTCTGCCATCTAGTGGTCACTGCCTTATATTACTGCCTTATATTTGGCCATGTAAATTTTAGACAGGGGTTAACAAAACTATTTATGCCTAGATTTGTCAGCCGCAGTTCTGTTAAAAAACAGAACATATCTAAATGGAACAAATCAGCCTGTCAAAAGAGGCCTAAGCTCCTTATCAGCCCACTTTATCTTACACAGAGGAAGTTGTGTAACCCTGCCAAGCCCCGACCTTCCCAAGGGCAAGTCACAGTTATATTCTATGATCTGGAACATAAACGGGATGGTAAAAAGCCAAATCTATCATTTTAAATTAAACTGTTTTGCATTGCATTTATAACTCTGATGTTGTGAAGTGATTATCATGGTTAACAATAGTATGCAAAAAGCATTTATGACATGATGAAATACAAGACGATACAGCAAAGCAACCCAGCACATCTGTTGCGTTTCCAGTCATGTGTTTCCTTATTAGTATCTTTTAGTAGAAGGAAACATTTTCACACTGAAAACTACAACAGGATGTATGGCTGTTGTAGTTTCCACTGTGAGGTTTTACCACATTTTGTGAATGGTGAAAAAGCCGTAGCAGTATTGGCAACTTGGCGATTTTGACACTATATTTACCCCCCCCCCCCCCCCCAACCCACCAGATGGCCCCTCTATGAATATTGTGACCCCTTGATGGACCTCAGTAGCCTTAGTTTGGTCTACACAGCACACAGGAGGTAACAATAGAGGGCGCTAAAGTTTTCTAATAGACACAAATATGAAGTGCAAGTTCACAGTACAGCCGTAGGTGGAATGTCTTTGCTCTTAAGTAACTGTGTTGGTACATGAGGCAGGTAAAAATGTAGTTTAGAGCAAAAACGTTTTTGTTGAACTGCCATGAAGTTGAATTGCCATTAAAGATACTCTGCAGATATCTGTCATTTCCAGAATGCATATTTGATTCAAGTTGTTATGTCCACAGAAAAAAATCAGATTTGACATAGTCAGATATGTAGTCTATAATTTATAGAGTACAGAACATAGTGCACTACAGAAGCACTATGAAGATCTCTATTTAAGCCTATCAGATGCTATAACTCCTACACCCCTTTCATTTCATGCATGAAAGATTCATCTCATTTACGATGCTATCTAAGATGCTAATGATTGGCTATTGGGCTTATTTCCACCACCTTCTGGCCTTAATGAAGCCCATGCATTAACATCCACTTCAATATTAGCATATACTTCAGAATTAGTATATGCCCCAATATTAGCATCCCCTCCAAGCACGCTGCGTTCATTTAGACTCGAGAGGCTTTTCACATTCACACAGTCTCCCCTGTTCACCGTCTCCTCCCCTGAAGCAGCAGGAGGATAAAGACGCTCTGCTCTGCTTCACGACCTCCGGGCATCACCTTTCTCCACCTGGGCGCTATCAGCCATTGACAGAATAAAGAGGTTGCTCTCTCCACAGAGCCATCTCGAGTGCTGCGCGTGAAGGCGGACACTTCACGTCGTTCAGACCGGCCTCTTACATTTAAAAGGACGTGAGGACCCGGGCAGAAATGCTAATGAGGTGTTTGAAAACGTCGCACTTTTAACACGCTCTGATCAGCTTCTCATTCGAGCCCATCCCATGTGTGTAAGCATGAAGGTTCTGTTTAACATATGAATCACCAGCGAGCACTACAGCACCAGGTCCACCTGTCCTTTAGGTGGAAGAATATCATTGCCATGACAACATATACTGTTGCGCAATTACTGTCATCAGACGTGACATGAGAGACACATGGTCTCCTGTGATCAAAAATATCAAATCCTTATTAAAGTCAAAATGGAGGACAGAGACTCTGAAGATGAAACCCTGAAACATATGTTGAGACAATTCTGGATTTTATTCAAGCTAAATCATGAGAATATCGAGTCTTAATCCAGAATAAGAGTTTTACATAGGATTAAACATGTTTCAGGCCTTGACAGATATTGTAGACAATCTAAGATTAAAGATTTTTTTCTTTCATGTACTGTCAGCTTCAGCAGTTAGATATGCGGAGGCTCCCTTATCAGTAACTCCTGGACGTTCTCAAATGCAGCACAGTATGAAAACGCATTCGAGAAAATCATGGTGCTTGCTTTTGTTATTGACCAAGTGTTTCTCCTCTTAAGGGTATCCATTTTAAAACACATTACCTTTTTGGTGGCTTACAACATAAATATAAAAGGAGAGGCTGCTATAGAATTACTCATAACAAAACAAAACAAACATTTAAAAAATCAGTTAGTCATTATACATGTAAAACTAGAGTTTTTCAAATCCTTACTGCATTACGCAAAATGACTTTAAAAATTTTAAGCCTAAGGATTTTAGGCTGGTCCTGATCCTTAATTACCTGTCTAGAGAAAAATAAAGAAATGTTCAAAGTTTGACTATAAAGACATGCAGGAACTCTTGCTAAGAAGAAGGTTCTGTATGTATTTTCTTCCAAGCCTGTTACCATTGGAAACAGGTGATGCCCTGAGTTTTGTGTCTCATGCTAATAAACCCCCAGATGTAGGTTCTTTTGTTAACTCATATTTGCTCTTGAATCACCATTTTAATCAAAAGCTCTCAGTTGGTCAAAGGCGGAGATAATTAAACCTGGCAGCGTGTATTTCTCACTCTTCAGAGCAACTTCACAACCCCCAGCATGGGGGTTCAAAGATGAAAGCTACCAGAGCAAAAAGCAGAGATTTGATCAATTAATTAATCTCTTTTGGTGTGGATGAATTGCTCTCATGAAGTGTTGTGCTTCTTTCATTATTTGATTTAGAGGACAAAAGCTTGGTGAATAGGGCTGAGTAGTATACAAAGAAGAACCATCTTAACATGGTCTATGCAATGCATTACCATCTAGAGTGGGATTGTTGACCCTGAATAGCACACATCTTTTACATCCAAGTGAAAGAGGAGATACAGGCACGGACAGAGTTCTGCACTGGGACACACAGGACTTGATATTATTCCTTCCACCAACCTGTTTCTCACAGTACTTTCTCGGGTAATAAGTGCACCCCTTTAATGAAAACCACACTTAAGTAAATAAATACCTTTACGGAAAATAAGTTTAAAGTAGCTAACAGCTAAAGAAACCCATGAGGAAATAAACAAGCAAATGGCATAAATAATCTAATAGCAGTGAGGTCTTGTCAGAACTTGTCAGAATGTGATGGCTAACCTAGATAGCAATTAAGACACTAAATAACCACTGGTTTATAATAAAGAACTTCATTATAGTTCAGTTTGGCTAGCATTGCTCCTAGACAGCAGACTATAGCTAGCCAGCTATCACTAGCAAGAAAACTACCGAAGGTTCCTGCAGTGCCACCCATGTTCTAGGCCACTATTCATTAACTGTACTATTCATTAACATTCTATACATTATCAGATATACATTTAAGATACTAGTTCAAGTGAAGTAGGCATGGCAACAATGAAGCTTCTCCCAGCCTGTAAACATGCACACTTTGTAGCGGTGAAAATGTCAGTAGTGTATTTGTGAGATTATCCTGCCCCAAGGTATTCGGCAATCTGAGTTCTCAAAATACTTCCACCCTGTCTCGGCCCTCAGCAGTTATTAGTAATATCTGGAATGAAAGTGACCCATTTTCCCTGGCAGACCCTGTGTTTCATAAATGAGACAGGAGGCTTGGGACCACAAGCAGGAATGTCACTCTGGTCTCGTTTTTAATCTCAATCCAGTCTGTCCTCAGGCTCTTTCCCAAACCACTACAGTCCTTCTGGACGTTTTAGCAAGCAGCAACATTGTCATTCTAATCTCAAAGACTTATTAGTGGTTTTTATGTTGTGGCAGGTCCTCTAATGTTATGGTGACCTGTTAATTTTTTGTGCTATTCTTTCACACATCTGGGTTTTCATTATGACTGCAAGATATTCATCATCCAACACTCTGGTCTTCTGTGATCTGTTTGTAAAAAACAATAAAAGGAAAGTAATGTACAATGATAATTGTTTTGGCCAGTTCTGCTATTTTTCTGGAGATTAGCAAATATTGTATATAATTTTCTGTGGATTCTAAACAGCAAAGTTTTTTGGTGACCTCCTGTAAGGTCTAGGGAGCCACCAGGGAATATCCAGACAGCACAGGAGGTCACCAAAAAATTGCTTTTCATCTACCCAGAAATGCACATTTTCTCTTTGTAATAATATGTAACATTTAGAGATTAATGCCTTAAATCTTGTGTAAGATTTTAGTCAATCTGTACGCATTTATCAATCAATCCATATTCTGGAATTATAGAATGACAGCTTGTGTTTCAACTTTGCAGTTGGAGCTCACAGCAGTACGGATAAAAATAATTTCACTGTTCATTTTCTAATTGTTTCTGTCAGAAGATTGAAAGAGGTTGTTCACTGGACCTGCCGCAGGGACATATGTTGCTTGCTCACTGCTTATGTACAGGGATTGATCAATAATGCTTCATTATTCCTTCAAGATCATGATGTGGATCCACTTAGCATAGATTCCCTATGTAGCATAATGTAGACTCTGTGTGATTTAATAACTGAACATGTCTACAAACGTGAGCATGATTTCCAGAATAAGAGAAACATGTTTTATTTATAAATGTTTTTTGCCAATATAGTTCTTTCAAAATTACTCAGAAGTCTGCAGTTTAAAACCTTGCACAACAAAAGATTTTTGTTCTAAACTAAAAATTCAATAAATAACAAAATAGTAGAAGACAAAGAACAATGCAATATAAATACCAATAAATAACTACTTTGCAAACTAAAACAAATTAAACAGGTGGTCAAGAAAAAATATGCGTTTTTCGAACAAGGTTACGCACAACATCCACACAGCAGGTCTCATGTGAGACAACAGACAAAAGTAAAGTTATGCATCAACTCAGCTCATATCTAAGGACTGAATTCAGAAATCAGAGTTCCACAGAGTTTATCTGTTGCCCTGGGCAGGACTGCTGGTGAGGGTCCTGGGTGAGTCTGTCAGCTCAGTCTCAACTGGTACAACTTCCCTTCCTGCAGCACAGCTGAGGTGCAAATTCATGTCTTGGACACATGATGCACTCACCAGGCACTGATCCTGCACCCACTCACTGTCCGAATGCAAGGAAACGCCACTCAGCGCTTCCAAACATGGCGAGATAATGTGGCATTCCTGCGTACGGGCCAGTATGTCTCCGTCTGGGCTGGGAGTTGAAAACGCTTCCTCATCCACCTATGGTGGAATTACATATGAAGAACGCATTTTAGAATTTTACATGGCTGTATGGAAAGAGTGCCAAAAGCAGTGCATGTTCAATCTAAAAAGACGACACAGAATCCAAAACACAGTAATTAAAACATGATCTTAACCAATAATGTTAGATTCTCGATGGGCTGTTGGTAAATAATACGCCTGAAGGGCGGAGCCGCTGCTCCGGGATGTGTGGGATGGCCCTTGCCTGCCTGAGGGTCCGGAGCTGGGTGTGTTTCCCTCCAACGCTCCTCTTCTTGTCCTTACAGCGCTTGTTCTGAAACCACACTCGGATGACGCGCGGACTAAGACCAGTCATCTCCACCAGACGCTCCTTTATGACCGCGTCAGGCTTGGGATTCGTGCTGTAGCAGGTCCACAGCAGCTGCAGTTGAGATTCGCTGAGGATGGTCCTCACACGGGTGGTCTTCTCAGGTTTGTTCTGTGCTCCTGACCACCAAGGCTCACATTCTCTGTTAGGGTTGCTGGTGTCTATGCACAAAGAAGAAGAAAAAAAGTTTAAATGGTAATAATTTTAATTAAAAGTATATTTATATAGAGAGTCAGAGATAGAGATATAAAAGAGATATAACAATTAGAGATATAACATTATAGAGAGATGCACAACGTTTACAGAGAAACAGGATATATATATATATATATATATATATATATATATATATATATATATATATATATATATATATATATATATATATATTTAAGGTGACGCATAAGCATGCATATACATTATGGGCCTATATACATTATTTATACACCATGAGGCCATGAGCTGAAACGCGGCCTTATTGTGTAGGCTACTTACCAACTTCTTTGGCAGACCTCTCTGGATGATTCCGATGGGGTGCGTGAGCAGAAGATGCCATTAGTACATTTGAGAGTTGGTGATTGGATGTACAGAACAGATAGCCTTCGCGAAAGGTAAATTCATCTCCGGGCAGAAGCTGTCGGTCGCACCCCTCGCACCGAAAACAGTGGACATGATATATATTTACATGCGCGCGCATGACGTGGTCCTGACGGGTGATGGTTTTATGGCATTTTGCACATTTGATGGCGTATAATCTGAAAATAAATAAATAAACAAATAAGGAAAATGGAAATCGATTTGTTCATCTTACATGTATTGTTAAACACATTCGGATTCCTTGACCGACTACGCGCTAAAATAAATATCTTTGGCATTAAACATTACCTTTTAATTATTTATTAAGCTAATGAATGTTTTGTGCCAGTTGTATATCCTTAAACATATGGCATCTTAAGAAAACTGATAGGCCTATAGCCTACGATTTAGTGATTTGTGGCATTATTCAAAACTGTAAATAGCATAAGAGGTATACCTTCTGTAGTCGTCTTTGCATAATGTTTTTCCATCTTTGATGAAACAAGTGAGGGACTCGTCCAAATACCGCTGACACGCGGCGCACTTCAGGCAGGCTGCGTGCCACTCCAGGTCAGGGAAAACCCGCAGGATGTACCGGTCAAGGATTTGCTGCCCACAACCCGCGCAGACTGAAACCACACCGTTTTCTGCGGAGCAGAGTAGCACAGATATCTAAAATGAGCATACGAACATACTTGTACATACATGTAATAATCGCGTTGCAAAAAAAAAAGCTCAAATAAATTAGTTTTAACTGTATCTTAATTGCCTATAAAGAACATCAACAACAAAAATATATTTTTATATAATTATATTATCTAAACAAAGTTGTTATTTGTTATTTTTATAACCACTCACGCTTCTCTGGGTCCATTTCAGGAGTGCATGGTGTGCATTTTCAATCCCGTGCAATTTTTAGCACCAGTTGGCCGCTCGTGAAACTCTTTTAGTTCCGTGCGCTTGTCTATAGACGTGACACAAGGTAAAGAATCTTCCTGCCTCGAGTGAGAGTGATTGGCCGGGACACGGCAGTGTAAACGTCTTTGGGTTTTGAAACCGACCAGGTGAAGCCCGCGGAAGCCCCGCTCCTCCCACTCGTCACTTTACCACGCCCATTGCTGTTCAGGTGGTTCGTGAGTTTCTAAAACCACTTATAACGATTCACAAGTCACAATGCGCAGATAGGTAACAACAGACTAAATAGTGCAGAAAACTAACTTTGACAAACTTAAGCAAAAACCACACAGCAAAAGGCTGTTGAGGGCTGTATCCTTCCATTCACAAACTGACTACCTAGGATAAGGTAGGTATAATAAGTTATATCAACTAATAATGTTCAACAAATTCTGAAATTGAGATGATAATATAGTTACACTGGGACATTTTTTTAATTGGAGTTATGAATTTTAAACATTCAGTTTCAATTTTAGCATATAAATCATTCTTATAAGCCTTCAACGGTATAAGCCTGCATCAGACCTACCTATTAACGTATCAGTTTAGAATAACTTTATGAGATGAGCATTGAGTCATCTGCCTTATTAAAAATGGAATGACAAAAAGGATACCATTAGTTCTAAAAAGCACCTGTGGGTTCTATACATACCCATGTTTTTCATTCATCTCATCTTTTTATACACCTTAACATAAGCCTTAGACATATATCCAAAATCCAAGGAAGCAGAATCATGGCGTGATCAACACTGTAAATATGCTTGAGCAAAGTTCAAATTAGCATATTTCGTAAACTCTGACGTCAACCAGGATATCTTTGCCGTCATCACTATCCGCCATATTGACGAAGGAAATCTGTGCTGTAGAGGAAGAACATCCCGGATGCATGTAAACATCCACGTCAACGAGAGCCGTATTTCGAATACCGAGATAGTCTCCGTCAGCCGGTGTTTTGGCTAATGTATTGTTAAAAAAAGACTGTTCAACACGTTGGTGTTACATAGGGCTTTCTTTCAATAATGACTTCACTAACTCAGAGAAGCTCGGGCCTTGTTCAGAGACGAACCGAGGCCTCTCGTAGTGCTGCGGCCGACAAAGAGAAAGATTCTGAGGGCGACGAATTCGATCCTCATCGGGGCGAAGAGGAAGAGGACGACAAGGGAGACTGCAAAGAAACGCGACTCACATTGATGGAAGAAGTGTTGCTACTTGGACTGAAAGATCGAGAGGTTTGATATTCGCTTGGTTAAAGTCATCAACCGTCTAGCTATCTGAATTAGCCACCACAACAAATTTGATAGAAGACTGCATAAGATCATAGCTAGCCGGCTAGCTAGCTAGATCTAACTTACTGTGTTGGCTAGCTGCAGGTATCAGCAAACGTTAGCTAGGTGTCGGCTCTGTAGCTAGCTAGTTACACCTGTACAAATGGTTTTAGCCTTAAAAGCAGCAGGATACGTTCGTCTGATTATGGAACTTTGAAAGGTTTAAGACATGTCCACTGTCCCCGAGAGTTAAGGAAGACACGGATCCCACTTGTGACATGAGATAAAATCTTAACGGCTGCATTTTTTTGGCTGTGGATTATAAGGAATAAAATGTATAATTTAAGTCTGACTCGATTATACATGTATACATATCCAAGGTTTTTAGAAATCACAGAGATAGATAGATAGATAGATAGATAGATAGATAGATAGATGGTCTAATATAACTAGATTAACGCAGGCACTAATATAAGTAGATTGTGTGTGTGTGTGTGTGTGTGTGTGTGAGAGAGAGAGAGAGAGAGAGAGAGAGAAGCAAATAAACATTTGAGAGAAATGAATTTTTGATGACAGCCATTTAGATGTAATGAGAATGAGTTTATCAGTTTAATCACATATTCCGACCTCAGGTTAACATGCGAGTGAGGGAAGGAAGTTTAGAAATAGCTGAAACATACAACTCCATCCTTTTCACTCCTCAAGGACTTGCCCTTACGTCTGTGGCATGTTGTAAATACGCAGGGTGTTGTATTTCTCTTATTCTGCAAGCTGTTGTCTGAGGCGTGTTCTCTGGTAAAGGCAGCTGCCTGTGTGCATCCACAGGGTTACACCTCCTTCTGGAATGACTGCATCTCCTCAGGCTTGAGGGGGTGTATGCTCATCGAGCTGGGTCTTCGTGGTCGTTTACAGCTTGAACCATGTGGCATGAGGAGAAAAAGCCTGCTCACCAGAAAGGTCTGTCCCTCCACCCCTGTGTGTGTGTGGGTGTGGGTGTGGGTGTGATGATTTCTGTGGATATTTGTACTAGTTTCTATCTGAATTAGGCATACTTTTTTTACCTTCAGTGAATCAGGTAGGCTGGAAAAAATAATTCAACACAACAGTTGAGTAATATTAGCATATTTAAGTAATTTAGTGTTTTCAAGTCAGTGAAACAGTTTGAAATGTGCAGTAATTCTTTCTTTGTCCCTGTTGTCCTTTGTCCCTCCAGGTGATCTGTAAGTCAGACGCCCCCACCGGAGACATGTTATTAGACGAGGCCCTGAAACATGTGAAGGAGACCCAACCCCCTGAGACAGTGCAGAGCTGGATTGAGCTGCTTAGTGGTGAGCAGAGTCACGCATGTCTTATAAATCAGTGTGAATCAGTCTTCATTTACTGTGTAGCCAATCCCCAGGGTTGGGTTGACTGTAACAGTGTTTATTTGTGTCCATCTGGAATTACATTAGGTGTTAATTGGGTGTTAATTAAACAGTGGGGAATGTGCCGTTAGGTGAACTTCCGCTTTTAGTGGATCTTGCCACCTCGTGCCCTACACGACTGCAGAACTGCATGGATTAAAGGCATGAGCTTATGTCGGATGAAAAGCCCAAAGCATTTTTGGATTAAATTTTACTGCAGTCCTGGCGGGTTTCCCCTTTAACTCGTACACCCTGTTCCCAAAATCTTTGTGTGTGTTGTTTTTTGGTAAATCTCAGATGTTAATATTTCTTGGGTCTGTCTTGTGGACTAGGAGTGAAATGCTGGTAACACATGTTGCTGTAGCTATATTCAAAACTGGCTGTACCGACACCACCATTTTACATCCATGAAGTGTAAAAATGGATGATGACGATGATGAATCAAATTTGACAGCTTTAGTAGATTTTATATAGTGAGTTAACTCTTGATTATTCACCAAGTTCTACTAGAACTGATAAATAGCATGCTCACTATTCATCTATGCCAAACCTGCGCCTACACTAAAGTCAGGTGTTCTAACATTGCTGCGGTAAGATCTCTGAAGGTGACTCTCCATCTCATGGTTGTCGGTTGCAGGAGAGACCTGGAATCCTCTGAAGCTGCACTACCAGCTGCGAAATGTGCGCGAACGTCTGGCCAAGAACCTGGTGGAGAAGGGCGTGCTCACCACAGAGAAGCAGAACTTCCTGCTGTTCGACATGACGACACACCCCCTCACCAACAGCACGGTCAAGCAGCGGCTGGTGAAGAAGGTCCAGGAGGCGGTGCTGGACCGGTGGGTGAATGAGCCGCAGCGGATGGACAAGCGTCTGCTGGCACTGCTGCTGCTGGCCCACTCGTCCGACGTGCTGGAGAACGCCTTCGCGCCGCTGCTGGACGAGCAATACGACCTGGCCATGAAGCGCGTCCGCCTGCTGCTGGACCTGGAGCCCGAGGGGGAGGCGGCCAAGTCCGGCGCCAACGAGCTGCTGTGGGCCGTCGTGGCCGCCTTCACCAAATGAATCTGGTGGAAAGAGAAAGAGACACACAAAGAGAGAGAGAGAGAGAGTGAGAGACAGAGAGAGAGAGAGCGAGAGAGAGAGACTGGACTTTATGCTCATTGAGCTGCACCCAGAACATTGGCTTTGGAGCTTGGTTTACTGAACCTTAAAATGGTGGTGGTTATACTAATGGTGAACATACCAATAATGAAGGAGATTATGATGATGATGATGATGATGATTATAATAGTGATTCTCATGTTGATGGTGATGACATGCCCTCTGCCTTCCACAGATGTGTTGCCCTGTCTTCTCCTGGCTGTTAGCTGACACATGATTGCAGTATGCTTTGAGGATTCACACAGTTAAAGCATTTGTATCACTAATAATATGGTTCAGGTGTGTTCTAAAAGATGATGCCCTCAGAGCTTCTTTACCTCCCTGGCCATGACTCCAATTTCATCGAGAAGCTTCTATAAGTATCCTAATCGTGGTCTTCTTGACATAGACCTGTGTTGGCAGGAGGAGACCGAATTCAGCATTTACCTAAGCGACAGCGGCAGGTTCTCCTCCATGTGGGTGGCAGATGAAGACGTTCTTTTGCACATTTTAAGAAGAAGTCCAGTGAGTCTGTCTAGGCAATCAGGGAACGCCTGACCTGCGTGGAAATGAAAATTATTTCGGATTTGTAGAAGATTTGTCTCTGCTTTTTATGTATTTTACCATGCAATGCCCAAGTTTTTGTGAAGTCACTTTAAAATGGCTTCAGTGTTGTGGCTGGAGAGACATCCCTCCACTGTAGTCGGATGAGTTCACTCGCCTCACGTTTCTCACGTGGCACTTAGACTACTGTCACCATGCAGCACCCCTCCACCACACCCCCAGTCCAGAGTTAGATTGAATAGCCAGGGTTAAATATCTGCTATTATAGTGTTATTCATGGTCAGATGTTTAACACATTCCCTTAGGAATCGAGCATGTGGTCCAACGCTCTTCTGTTTTCTTTTAGAAAAGTAGCTCCCCTTAATTTTACACCATACAAGATTGTTTGCGTATTTATGTTTGGTCCAGCAGGGAGCTATGGTTCTGATCCGGCCAGTTTGCAACATTCAAAATCTCTGCTGAAGGCAGAAGACGGTCGTTTTCTGGCTCGTATTTGCACTTCCCATGACTGTTTTTCTCGGTGGTACCACATCATCTCTGTGGGACACATTGGCCCACTTTAGGAGTGGGTTGTAGTTCCTGAGTTCATGTTGACGTTTACCATTATTGGTGGCCATACAGACACACTAATGGAGCTCCCCGACACCATCTGTGACAACTTGTGCTTCTCACTGTCTTTCCTAAAACAACTGCACACTTCATGTTGCTACATTGTCTTTCATTGTTTTTGACTTTTATCATGGCCACATTTTTTTCATTTCAGGGTTTCTTTTTGTCCTTGTGTACCGTCTTGCTTGTTTTTCCAGTTTCATGAGTCATTCTTATTTTATTGTCCAACTTTGTTTGTCTTTCTTTTATTTGGGCTCTTCTTTGGTCATTCCTCCTTGCGTTGTACTCGGTTCTTTTTGCTGGTGTTGCTGTGAATGAGGACTGGTCCCTGAGGAGAGGAGCAGCGTTCTCTCCGGTTCGGACACGTTGGGGTTTCACTTATTGATCTACCGTTAGTTAACCATAATTAATGATGTATAAATGTAGAGTCATTGAGAAGAAAGCCCAGATTTGTACACCTGCTTTTTACGTGTAATAAAGGATGATCCTTCAAGTGCCTGAACTGGATGCATGTAAAGTTCCACGCCTGATTGCTTGGTTTGTTTTCTCCAGTCATGGCAGATGTGCAGATTCCTCTGGCCAGTGTTTCTGGAGGCTTGGCTTCCCAGTTAGGTCAGTAAAGGCCCAGGGAATGTAAATCCAAGATTGCCATCTAATTAGGTTAATGCTGGTCCTGTGGGCCCACATGTACAAAATTATAATATTTTGGTGACCCTCCAGACTCATTGGAATGGGTGGTGTAATGTGGGGCACATGCCCAATCAGAGGCACAGTCTGGGGTAGTCCATGTAGCACTTGTCAGGGCTGTACGTCTATCTCTGAGCAGCCTTGGTCGTAGCTGAGATAGTAAGTGTAGTGTACTGATATTTCTTTAAAAATCGTCTCTAGGTTCATTGACCAACCCTCAGTGCTCCACTCTATAGTTCTGAGTGATTTCAGACATGCTCATTAGAATAGAAAGGCTATTTATTTATTTGTTTAATTATCTTGTTTAATTACTGTAACTTTTTAAATCTTTAGTATATTGTTTATGTTTGGTATCGTAGAAACATTTGAAATATTTTATTGTGTGCCCTGACACTTTAAGCCACATGTCAGGAGCAGCAATTTGAAGTGAAAATAGCAGACTTCACACCACCAACTTGTCTTATGATGTATGTTTAGCTGAAACAGAATAAGTCTGACTAAATAACCGGAGAGACTTACCTTCTACGAACCGCCGAGTGGATCCAAGTGTCAGCAACCTCTGAAGACCTTGTACGTGTTTACACACCAGTGCTCATTTAAATGCAAATGATTTTCCTGGAATTTGGTACACTAGGCAATCTGAAAGCTGATTGGTCCAAGACCTGTTTATGATCTGGAATCCTGAACTTAACCTGTTCTGTAGGAGGTTAGATGTACAGCATAAGTTTCCATGGTGATATAGCCTGGTAAAGAGTAACCCATCACCATTACAAAATGCACATAGGTCAAATAAATATTTATGTCTTCTGGTAAAGCAATAAATAAAAAAGCAATTTGGAAATCCCAAAAATTGTTTAGCTAAAGTTCTGCATTGTTCTGAAATATGTTGATATGTCTCACAAGCTTTTGTTCCACTATTTTCATCTATAGTGACCAAGGACCTACTTGATGAATGTAATTCTTTTGTAAATTAAGTCGGTAGAACAACACAATCATTTGTTAAGACAGCATTTGGGAGTGGAAAGGTTTTTGGTATTAGAATTTACCTTTGGGTCTGTTATAATACAGCAACCTCAATAATTTCACAATTTATTTATGGTTTCACAGAAACATCTCACTTCGAAGAAAGTTTGAAGTGTCAAACTGAAACCATAAGAGGAAATTAACTGAAACCTCCGTAGATTTCCAAGATTGTGGATGCATTTATAAAAATCAAAGGGTGTTATCCAAAAACAATAGTTCAAAGAGCAATTGTTTCTTTCCTGCTTTTTTAAAAAGACCTTACGCCTGTGTTATGTTGTAAATACGCAGGGTGTTGTAGTGGTAGAGGTATTACCACTATGAGATGTGTAAGGGACACGTGTAAAGGATGTAGATGGTGGTCTAATAGAGACCATCACCACCTGATGGAGGTGGAAAAGAGGCTGCCAATCAGGTGAGGTGCTCACACCAGTCATGCTCCTTCCTCTCCCATCGAAGGAACTACACTCAGTTGAACTCATTAAAGTTTTGCATTTCAGACTGTTGTGGAACAAACCACCAATCAGGAGATTACTACAGAAAAGACTGGGATTTTATAAGGTCTTCTGTAAAGTTACATTTTGGATTATGAGCACTGTTCTTTGACATGAACCACCCGTTGTAGAGGTGATCAGAAAAGAGTTAAATAACTGGTTGTTCACAATTAGACATTTATTTCAAGGACAATACAGAAACATTGGAAAAACAATCCCGTTTATTCCACTGTGTACACGTGGCCATAAAATATTATAATTTAATTTCTAGGATCTGTAGGTTCGTTAATTTATTATGGCCTTAGGTTCAATCTATTAAACCAAAATGAAATCTACATCAACAAAATAAACAGCACACAGTCCACCACATCTTCCCATTTATAAACGTCAACCAATCGGATCGGAGCTTTTCACGGGTCTTTTGGTAGCTGTACAACAAAGCCGAATCAGCCAAAGTTCGTGACTTCTCAGTTTTGGTTGTGCCATTTCAGGCTCTCCGCATAAGTGAATTAAGGACTTCCAGTGTGCAAGGGTTGCGTGTCTGCCGCCCACAAAGGTCTCCGGGAGATTCTGGTCATTCTCCTGCGGCAGCTGCTCTGGGGAACCGGACACCCATACAATGCGGTATAGTCGGAAGTCTCCTCGCCGGTTACGTGAGCGCTTGAGCGACGGTCTCGAGCGGCAACAAACAACGATATATTAGGTCACGTATTGTTCGCCGAACTGTTCTGTTCATTTAATCTTCACGACCTGTTTGTAGTTTCTGGCGATCAAATGCAGCAACACGTATTTCCAGTTGATCAAATCTCCCATCTTGCGCAACTGGTACGCACATTCAGACACAATGGTTTGCTCTAGAAACAAGCCAGAAAGCCATCGAATTAATGTACAAGGTCTGGACAGCTAGCCATTGGAAAATACAAAACTATCTGATAAGAAAGATCTCAAATTTACCTTTGCTTGCCATCTTTGGAAGACTTAGGTAGATTTCTGTCGTCTTCTCAGAACGCAGGAAAATGCTGGTATACTTGTAGCGCAGACGCGAGAAAACGCAGCACGTTCCGCCTTTATAGTCGAGGGAATATCGGCCGGCTATACTTAGGCGTTGAATTTATATAACTCATGTGACGCGGGTGACGGTGTGACTATAGGAATCCCCGTCCACGTCACGTCATCCACGCTAGGCAGTTCCTGTTACTTTGCTTTAAACATGTCTGACACAATCACAAGTTATATACGCCTCCGAAGATGGGCCTCCTGACACCACTACTAACATAGAGTTTTCACTATCTTCCTCTCATAATTGAGTCGGCAGTAAAAATCAACCAATGTACTCTTTGTAATGATAACGGAGAGAACATACTATTGCGAACATTGTACTGCCAAATGTAAACAAACAGTGCTTCTGTTTGCAATTCATAAAATATAGTCCACAAGGTCTCCGTGCTGAACAATTACCGGACATACAAAACGAATGTAATGAACTGGCCAGATACTTGTTATGACTTATAGGGAGAATATTCAAAGACATATTCGGTGTGCTATATAGAGTAGGCCTACAATTGTAAAATTCACGTTTGATTTTATTTTTAGACCTTTTAAAGTTTTTACTAAACACTGTTTTTGTTTGTTTGTTTTAAAACCATGGAATTTCAATGTTTGGTCCTCGTTTTTGCAAAGTAATCTTATTTTATAATGACATTTATAGAAGTGTGCAATTTACGCAGGGTTCATCATCTAGATATCAAATTAAAAAAGGCATTTGTCAAGGATGCCCTATTTCCCTATTTTTCTTCATCTTATCCGCCGAATTAATATCTATTTATCGTAAGAGGTCGGTCGGTGTATATACGGTATAGATATCCTGGCCCGACAGTTTTATAATTTTTTTAATTTGGTTTGGGAATGTTACGCGCTTGGGGTTTATTACATAATAATTACATACTTCTTTTTAGTGCTCAGAACATAAAAAGCTAAATGTCTTTCATCTAATAAACGTAATTGTTCTTTTGAGTAAATATATTAATATTTGCAATTGTAAAATGCAAATATTGCAAACGTTCTTCAGATTTGTTTATTTGCGAATTTACCAAATAATAACGACGTCTTACGTTCTTCAGGATCCCCGATAAAGGTGAATATATCCATATTGAATGGATATATTCAATATATACTCTTTTGTATGTTGTTTAAAATTATTTTCCAATGTTTGCACTGTACGTTTTTGTTGGCATAATAAAAATGGAAAGAAAGAAGATTGGTGCATGTTATGACTTGCCGGTATGTTTCACACGTGGCTCACACAATGACTCATTCTCCGCACCAATTAGAATGACGAATGAAACCCCCGCCTTCTGACAGACGAGGAAGACCGCAAATACCTCTATAGCGCTGCTGTGACAAATCAAAGAAAATGTCAGGGTGGCAGCCTGTTGACAGCCGAACAGCCTGTTGCCTTTACTGTTGTAAAGATAAGAATTGTACAGTCTATCTTGAACAAAATGCTTAAATTAGCATGTTATCATATGTTTATGCGTATAATGAGGAGAGCATAGGCCTACGTCTGTTTACAAACAGTCCAGCTTAGTCTTTATTAAGATGTCATTAATGTTGGCGATCCAAACACGGATACATTTACCGTGAATTCACTTATTAGGGATTATTACAAGTGTAAGTAATATGTAGTAAATATTAAGGTCCGATAATATCTAGCCTACACTTTGCCCATCTTATATTGAAGGTTCTTGGTTTTGTAGGCGACATTTTTATTTTATTAAACGTTTAGTTATAATTTAGTTATTAAACATTGCTGTTTTGGAGTAATTGCAACATCCCTCTAAGTGAGCTTTATTTGTTTAAATATTATATAATAGGAACATGAATACTATTAATTGCTGATAATCGCCTTCTTAGAAAACCAAAACATCCGATACCGACCAAGATAAGGGTAGACTACATTTCCCATAGTGCAATGCGGAAAGGCCCATGAATCTTTGAGGCACCGTTTCTTTGTAGAGTCCGCTGGCGCGCACAGTTGGGGGGCCTTGTAGAAAAGAGACCGCTGTTCGCATCGATCGACCTGCTGTCTGATACCATTGACTTGATAAACGTGAACGTCTCCTGTTACAACTTGCACGTGAGTATTGCAAGTAATCGTGTCGCGCATGTTTGATTAATTTGCGAAAGATGGCTACCTGTGTGCGCAGGAGAATATTTTCGGGCCTTGATGGCTTTCATGGTTCCATTACAGAATACAGTAGAAACAGCACAGTCGCTAACATTTTCTCTGACCCACTTTAGCTCATCTGATAATGAGTTAAAGTGAGGTGGTTAGCTATCTTAGCTATCCTATATCTAAAACTATACCTATACTGTCCTGAAACCTGTAGTGACAGAACAGGTGTGTCTTGGCACCCTCTTACTGATGAAAAGAATTTATACTATGAAATGTATTTGTTGCCATGCAAATTCATGCAGAGTCACTTGGTGATCAAAAATGACACCATGACTGAATATCCAGTTATAGCTGACAACACGTACACTATTGATTACACAGTTGTAGTTTATACTTTTCTGCTTTAACATAGCTGTGAATTTTTTTAATAAGGCTGTTTATTTTTTTGCCTTGTATAAGCCATAGTGTGTATGGTTACGTTGAGCAGTGCTGAATTTTGTATTTTCAGAATGCCCAAGTCAAAAGAAGTACTGTCTTCAACCTCCAACAGTGATTCTGATAGTGAGCCTGACACAAAGGTATGTACCTACCGTCTGACAGCCTTTTGACACACCAAGGAGATGGAGATAGAAGGAGATAGAACCAGTCAGTGTTTGTAGACTGTGTGGGTCAATTCCAGGTTCAGAAAGTAAAAGTCCTCACCAGGATTTTGCTCAAGCTTGCTAGATTTTCTAATTAGTGCAATCCAGGTAAAGTTAGTGGAATCAACACAATCCAGGAAGCCTGAGCAAAATCCTGGTGAGGACTTTTACTTTCTGAACCTGGAATTGACCCCTCTGGTGGGTTGAGATGGTTAATGTGCCCTGCCTGACCCCATCACAGGCCAAAAGGAAGAAGCAGGTGACCCCAGAGAAGCCGGCGAAGAAGCAGAAGAGCGGAGAATCTTCCAAAACGTCTGCCGCTTCCAAGAGCAGCAGCAACAAAAATGACAGCATGTTCCAGGTTAGGAGTTGAGTGTGCCTGCACGGCGGCCATGTTCTCATTTATCCGTGAAACGGAGGACTGAGTGTTTTATTTGTCTTCTCTAAGATAAGGAAGATGAGGTATGTAAGTGTTTTATTTGTCTTCTCTAAGATAGGGAAGATGAGGTACGTGAGTGTGAGGGACTTCAAAGGGAAGGTACTTATTGATATTCGCGAATACTGGATGGACCAAGAAGGTGAAATGAAACCGGGAAAGAAAGGTGAGGTGTATTTAGATCTTTTTTTTCCACACACAACAACACAGATTGTTCTGCTCTGACCAATGGTTTTTCGTCCTGTGGCATATTTGTGCATTTTTTTTGGTGAATTAAATAAAATATAAATTACTACTCTTGGATTGAGTCGGGTGTAATTTATAATTTTGTTCTGTAAACCAGTTAGCCTCTAACTAAGTGATTATTATTCATGCTTCATCCTCCTGATGTTCAAGAGTGACACTGATTATGACTGCTGAATTTTCTCCTCAGGAATCTCCCTTAGCCCAGAGCAGTGGAACCAGTTGAAGGATCAGATTGATGACGTTGACGACGCCGTGAGGAGGATATAAGATTTCAGAAGCGGTCACAAGCTTGTTTTAAATTTTTTGTCTCTTTTCCTTAAAAAAAAATCTCATTCCACATTTTACATGGTTGTGAAAGTCCATCGGAAAATCCGTAGGTTTCCTCATTTGGTCAGTCTTGTGTTGTTTTGAGTGTTTGCTTTTGTTGTTGTTCTTTTTCCTACTAATAAATTTAAAGCAGATGAATTTGAAATGTATTGTTGGGGACTTGTAGGCAGATCAATGGATGAGTGGAGATGTGGGTTGAATTGTTGTTCAATAAAGATCATGGAGATGTGAAAACATTACTTGCATCATTTTATATATGCATGAATTAGGTACTCTTTCGTAAACTGAATTAAATTAAACCAGACCTATTCAGGTTTGCTACTTAGTTGTGCTACCAGTTACATCCTGACGATGATGTTATAACTTACCTACTGGAATGTAACCGCTAGATGGCGGAAGAGTCAAGGAAACCAGTGCGAGTTTCATTTCGGTTTGACAGCCACACCACCAGTCAAGAGTTACTTGCTTAGGACCCAGCGATTCCCTACGTCGTGGAGTCTCTGGTGCAACAGTTAAAATCCCTCACTCTTTCAGCTGTTACAGTCTGATACGGAACTATCGTCTTCGCAATGAGGGACCTTCATTTGAAGGATAACTTTTGGGTAAGAATTGAAACGATCTCATTTCCACTGTCGTAGGTGAACACTGCTTAGTGGAAATAGGCTATGCGCAGTTTTTACTGAGTATAGCTTGCCTGTTACTGTCACATCATCAGTGTACTGAGAACCTTATTTAGAATTTCAAAATTAATACGTTCGGAAAGTTATCATCAGAATTGATTGGTTTCTCGTGAGAACTTCCTCCGAGTAAAACAATGTTGTGGTCAACTAAGTCTCTCATACACACATTTCGAAACCCTGGAATGTTTCCATGTTTAAACAGTCTCTATGGCTACTGATTTTGAAAGAATATATATATGAATATATGGGGCCATAAAATTTTAATTATCTGACGCTTCCTATGAGAATGAAAGTATTTTCCCAGCTTCTCTAAACAGACGGCTGCATCAGTAAAAATTTATATTCTTAGTTAAATAAATTCAAAAATGTAAAGTAAATAGAATAATTTTACGAGAAAATCAATTTGGCATAATATTGTAATATCTACGTTTCATTCACTCAGAAATATCTTTAAAGTGCTTTTTAAAAAGTATTCTACACTTTTATTTTGACAAATACTTAATGTTAGTTGTGGTTTAAACCATTGTTATGTGTCTGGGTTTTAGACATAAATTACAGGATTGAGCGGAAAATGATAGATTAAGTTGCAAATCGGAGTAAGAAATGAATATGATTCCGTAGATGACAGGGAAGTTCTATTTAGACTGCTCAACTGGCTGTTTTGTGGGCTGAAGTACGCCTATTGTTAGCACTACTTGTGATATTGTCCTATTTTAAAAGGTTGACGTATTTAAAGTAAATGACATATGGATGAAAGTAGAAAAGTATGATATGTGCTCTTGTACAGCCATATAAACTGCTGTGTTTATTTTTAGAGGAACCATTCTTTCCATACCGTGTACCAATAATGTATTTCCAACCTAACGTTTACAGACCGGTGATATCACCAGCACAGCGGGGTATGACGCCATCATCCAGCACCTTAATGACGGTAAGAGGACGTGCAAAGAGATCGAGGACTTTATGAAAGCCAGGTGAGAAACTAGACTCCTAGAACATGGAGTCTCTACACACTGTCTATAAACCAGTCACTAAATAAGTCAATTAATCGGATAGTAATTTAATTAATCTGTTTCCCAGTCAATGATAAGTTTCCAAAGATACACGAGTTCAAGGCGTTGAAGGATTAGAACTAACTCAGAGCTTAGAGATCAAACTGCTATTGTACAAATGTAAATTTTGACTAAAGCTAGTACTGCGACATGAAATTTACTGCAGTGCTTAAAACTGTCATATCACAGTAGCTTCTTATCAAGACACAGAGCTCAACTAAACTTTTACAGCCTGTAAATCACAGCCTGTAAACATTTCAGATAAAATTTTATTTTATGAAACTGCAGAGGTCAGTTTCACAAGGGAGTGGAAGTCTGGAACTAAAATCTCCATTTATCAAATTCATTTCTCACTTCCCATGGGTTCACCTGTCAGGATGGGCTTTGTCAGTTGATGTTTATCAAAAGTTCAGCAGTGAGTGGGCAGTTTTACAGCTAGAACTTTCTAAGCCTATGCCATCACCTCCCATGTGTTTTCATCAGATGTGTGTGAAAAAATCTCTTCAGAAACCAGTGCCGACAAAGCAAGTCCTGTTCCCATTCTTTGGGTCCCGTTCTTCAGGTGCTGTTCTTTGGGTCCCGTTCTTCGGGTCCTGTTCTTGTCCCTCTGGTTCATGTCGATATTTTTTTGGGTTTTATTTCACCATTTCAGAATACGTTGATGACATGGTCTTGTTCGTTGTTTCAAGAGGGAGCTTTAGACAAAACGATGCTTCATATCACCATATAAATGATCAGATGAATCATAGAAACAATTGAAAAATAATCAAGACCCTTCAAGACCCTTTGTGTTTACATTCTGCAGTTGGTTCATTTTGATCCTAAATGAATGTATTCTAGGTTCATTTTTGTCGTTGTGTCTGGGGTTAGTACAGTTACAGTGACGGGCCTGTTTTGTGCTGATTCAGTTTCCTTCCATGTGTTTTTCACATGTCAGCTTAAGCTTCACCAGAAAACTGAGGTGTAAACCTCTCACACGATGCACTGTGAAAATAGTCTTCACAGGACTTAAATGTTAAAAAGTTGACTTCTGCATGGCCAATCTTTCAGAAAGCGCTTCAGTACCATTACGCTTGGTTAGAGGGCAGTGGGAGAAGTTCTTCTAAGTGGACCTGCCCTCCATGTTCAACAATGAGATAGCAGAACTGCATTCCATACAGATCCCACCCTTTCCTGTCCATTGTGTCATCGTGAGATTATTTGTAATTGAAGGTGATGACACTTATGCCTGAACTGACCACAGCTATGTACTGGGAAAGTGAAAGCAGCTAAATCGGCCTGTTAAAGGTAGTGTGGACAGGGTGAGGTCACAGCTTCCTTAGTGAACACAATACAGGTCATGTGTCTTAGTATGAAGCAACCTGAAAAGTTGTCCTGTTGGAAACGTTATAACCTCAGATGTTCTCTGGTCTCCTACACCTGCTGCCTGGACACCCTGTGTGATGGTTTGCACACTGTGGCTAACTTTAAATAATTTTTGTTTCAACATCTTGGGTGGGAAATGAAATAAATGCATGTTTGGAAAACGTTAGTCACGGTGCGACGTGTGCAGTCGAACAACTAGTTCTAGCCCTTACTAGCAGTAGTTCTTCACTAGTACTATGACAGCTCATAGCACTCCTGATCCATGTCACTGGCATTGCTCTGGTTAATCCAGTCCTAGCTGAATTAATGGTTAATCCAGTCCTAGCAGTCCTACAATAACAAAATATGGAGAGTACTGCTCGTCTCTGGGGTACAGGTTCCCTTTCTGTTTGTGCTTTCAGAGCTGCGATCGAAGAGAAGTATGCCAAGGAGCTGCTGGGCCTGTCCAAGAAGATCTGCGGCCAGAATGAGATGAAGTAAGAGGAGATGACTCGTTAGTCTAGCGTCCACAGTTCAGCCGCACAGACACTCACACCTGGCCACACAGACAGAGCAAACGCTTGCACCGTAATGCACCGTAATGCACCGTAATGCACCGTAATGGAGACATTTGCTGAGTATGACTCAGACTGACCATGAAAGCTTCTGTTTTAGTGTGTGTGTGTGTGTGTGTGTGTGTGTGTGTGTGTGTGTGTGTGTGTGTGTGTGTTCATGATGTTCATCATTTATACAATAACCAGGTTAATTAGTGCAAATGCACCTGTGACTGTGGATTCATGTGTGAGGTGGTAGTTTGTCACTGTTGTCATTGTTTTGTCATTGTTTGTTTGTATTTTGCTACATGATTCACACATTATGTTTACTGTATGTAGAGTGGAAATGGATTCATTTATGTGTTCTTTAAGCCTCAGAGGTAACACTGCTATAGTTTGAATAGCTCTTAGCACACAGGCCTGAGTGATCAGGTGAAGTGTTTTTGACTGGCCTATCTCACATGTGGCTTCTATTAGGCTTTTAGCGAGGGGTCCTGTGTCACACTTTGTTGGGTCCTGCTGTCTACTGGCAACATTTCCTGTTCCCTGAAGTCGTCCGCACTGAATAGCTGTCTCCTTCCACACCAGTGTCACAGCCGTTGGCTTTGTTGCCTGATGGTCACTGCTCTTCTTTGTGTTTGTCTCTGTTTAGCACACTGAAGCGATCGCTTGATGTTTTCAGACTTCGTAAGTAGAGGATGGATGTTGTGAAACGCTATAATGTGCCAAAATATTTTGTAAGTTTCCTTTTGTGATGAAAGTGTATGTGTGCATGTGTTTACAGAGACTGAACAGGTGAGTGTGTCTCACATGCACCTGGCCCAAACCATCAGGGAAGAAGCAAAGAAGATGGAGGAATTTCGAGAGAAACAGAAAGAATCCAGAAAGAGGGTAAAGAAAGAAATGCATGCTTCATTAATCACTGACTGATCTGCCATAGCCACAGTCTGCCATAACCAGATTGGAGTGCCTGGAGCTTTTGCAAATCTGTGTTTTTTTTTTAGGTGGAGCTGCAGATGGATGCCATGCACAAGCAGAAAGCAACACAGTACAAGAAAACCATGGAGGTAAAGGCACCCTCATCATTCTAAACATGGTTAATAAGGAATGAATTTATTTTGTGAAACATCCCATTACAAGACGTTTTGTTATCAGTTCAGTGTGCTCAGAGGTTAACCGAGTGCTGGTAACATGTCTTGCTCTCGGTAACCTCTACCTTTTTCATACACACACATGATCACACATGTGTCATGGAACCTTGGGCCATGTGTGTTGGTCTACTGTATTAGGGGCTACACAGTGGCTTGATGGTTAGCCTCTCAGCACTGAGGTCAGTCCCTATCTGAGTCTGTGTCTGCGTGGGTTCCCTCTGGGGTCTCTCGTTTCCTCCCACAGTCCAAAAAACATGGAGGTTAGGTAAATTGGCAGTCCCTGACAGAAACTCTCCCTGACTGTGTGGCTCTTCATGTTCAATAATGCTCAGTTGTATGAGCATGCATGAAAGTGTGTGTGCTTGCATGTCCAGTGGTGGATGGTCTGTCCCCTCTCTTCCTGCACCCAATGCAGTCCCCCAGGAGTCTATGGATTCTGCCGTGCGCAATTGGCTGCTGCTTCTCGCTGGTGCGTGATTGGTCGTGTAAAACTTGTACCTGTGTTAAAATTGTAAAGTGACCTTGGGTATCTTGAAAGGCGCTATATAAATTGACCATTCTTTCATACCGTGTGCATATTTGGAGTTGGACCTAATGAAGTGGCTGTTTACTGAATGTTTGAGGAATTAAGAAGAATGCACTTGGCTATATCAGGCACTTCCACATTAAGGTTTTCAGGTCATGCTTCACTTCCTGTGAAAGAGGTGCTGCTGCCCACTCCGGCCCTGCAGAAGTCGATGCTGTTGGTTGTTACAACAGCATCGACTTCTGCAGGGCCGGAGTGGGCCCCTTTTTCAGCATGGGAGTTTCATGCCCAAATTCGGCCCAAAATTATTTTTCCCTCTCAATCGGCCCAAACTAGAGATTGACATGAGCGGGCCCATCAGGAATCCTCCCAAATCACCCGATTAGCCATTCCGGCTCTGGACTTCTGTTACCTTGGCACCCAGTTGCATTGTAATTGGATGAACTAATGTAATCTTCACACGTGGCATGTGGTTACCAATTGTTTTTGTGATCTTCGACTGGGTCTGAGGCGAGAGGTCTGAGCTGTTGTCCTTGCTGCTCTGACGTCACTTGAGCCTGAAACCGAGACGTCTTTGCGTCTCCATGCATGCCAGAGCCATTTGAGCCTCACGTCAGGTGACTGATCTGGACAGTGAACATTCCAGATGTTTTTCCGACATTTTTTGTGGTGGCTTTTGGCTGCCTGGCTGTCCAGCCGGGAGGTTACGAGCAGTCTGCTCAGAGTTCTTCCTGGATCAGAGGAGATATGATCTTATTTCCATTTTGAGTTGAGCTATTTTGCCCTCAGCAGTTGTCAGCAAATGTAAGCAGGCCGTTGAGCGCACAAGACCCTCCAGTCGTGCAAGCATGGAAAACATTCATATGAGTGTGTTGTTCTTCTCAGTATAGTCTCTGATTCATCTTTACCTTTGTCCTCTAGACTGTTGTTGATGTATGCGATGATACTTAATGTATTCATAGATTATAAGTGGTTGGTTATTTGCTAAGGTTAGGTTATTCTATGAGGTTTTTAGGTTATTCGATTAGGTTATAAACTTCAGCAGCAATATACCAAACAGTTGATCTTCATCCCACTAAATCCCTTGTCTGTGATTCAATGAGTTTACCGACATTTAGACATTTAAAGTTTGGGAGACTTTTAGTACATTTAGTATATTTAGCCTCCAGGTGAAAATGCCACATGTAGAATAAATTTTGGCATAGAATGTTATATGGTTTTGTACATGAAATATGAATGCAGCAATACACAGTAGGCAAAAAAAATCATTGGGCAAACAGGGCCCAGTTACACATTGTGGACTGGCTGGGGTAGGATTTTGAACTAATCCCATATTCATGTAACCATCTAATGAAATTCACTTTGTCACACACATGGTTTCAATTGTAAATCCAGTGAGTGCAGACAGAAAGCCCACAGGGCTGACGGGCTAAAGGACTGCATGGTGCACAAGTACAGAGGTGAGCAGCAGGGAAGTGAGTGTATGCTGCTGATTGGAGCAGCGGGCAAGGACTAGTGGGCGAGGGCTAGTGGGCGAGGGCTAGTGGGCGAGGGCTAGTCACGGAAGATGCAAAACGAAACTCATCCGGAGGAACAGGGTTGATGAACCTCTGAGGAGAGTACAGTGAGACCACAGTCTACCATGCTAACAACACCACTGGACATACAAGCACACACACATTCATGCATGCTCATACACACTCTACCATGCTCTAAAGTGAGACCACACTTTCCACATGCCCCCGGTGACTGGTCCACATGCCCCCTGATCACTGGTCCACATGCCCCCTGATGACTGGTCCACATGCCCCCTGATCACTGGTCCACATGCCCCCTGATCACTGATTCACCCAAAAGGAACAATTGTTCTTTTGTGCTACCACCACAAAAACATTGAACCTCTGTAACCATTCACTTTGGCTTCCTCTCTGTCTATGTGTGTGTGCGTATGTGTTTGTGTTCCCTTTTCATGGACATAACACCATGATCAGGCTGATAAGCAGCTGATTGTGACCAAACAGCTTCCTTGTTTATATCTCATGTCAATCATGTCAAATCCAGTATCTGTGCAACATCTGCGCTGCTGTGGAGTGAGGATCCGGACTTGCTGGCAGGCCTTTTAGAGTGCAAGGGCTTAAAAAAAATGTTGGTATGCAGTAAGGAACTAAAACTGTTTGCTCTAGATTTGATATGTTTGTCTAGCTTTTTAAACGAACATATTTGGTCATTTGGAAGCTGCAATAGTGACGAAAGAGTCTAAAATGAGCAGCACATGTGGTTGTTTAAGAATGCAGGAGCAAATTTAAATCTTGGTAATCAGGAGTGAGGAGATGCACCGCGTGTTTTCCCATGAAGCATGCGCTGCATTTAACCATCTGCTCCTCTGACTCTCCCCTGGCTGACGCAGACCAAGAGGACATATGAGCAGAAGTGTCGCGACAAAGAAGAGGCAGAACAGGCCATGAACCGGAGTGCTGCCACCAGCAACACCAAACAGCAGGAGAAGGTACGCCAGCCTGCCCCTAGGGGGCGTCTGCCTCCCTGCTCACTCTAACACAACAGACGTTTCAGAAAACTGATGTTGTGTGATTGGGGGTTGCCACGCAGCTCTAGCACGTGCAGCTCTAGCACGTGCAGCTCTAGCACAACTGACCCAGGTCTTCATCAAATAGCATATTGCGAAGCCCTTTTGGAGATGAACCAGGAGTGTTGGGCCAGAGAACATTGAGCAGGGCAGTAGACCCCAGGACTTGAGTTGAAAACCTGCGATCTTGGTGACTGATTCTGGAAGATTCCTTTATGTTTTGCAGTGGGCCAAAATATTCCCCACTGGGAAATGGTAGTGGGGAAGGGTTAATGGGGATGACACAGTTGTATTAACATACACTGCTGGTCACACTGTGGTGTGCTGCTGTTATGTGTGAAGACACTGAATTGGACACCTTCACCAGTGTGAAGTGTGAAGCCTCGCACTCTTGTGAGCACTGTTGTAGCCGACGTGGTTGTTTGACAGTGCGTGGCCACGGTGAGTCAGCCGTGGCCGCCTGCTCCAGCATGGGCGTTGTCACAATCCAACATTGCTTGTTTTCGTCCACTGAGACTTTATCATTAGGCATCATGGGCAGGTTTTACAGGGCTATATCTGGGTGTTTTGACATGAGTGGAGATGTACACTGTATCTGTAGCCTTAAATGATTGTGCGGTGCTGCTGTATGAGGTAAGTCTTGCTTTGATTGGCCGACAGAAATACATCCTCAAGCTGCAGGATAAGCGCTCAAGGTGTCTTACAAGTGTCTTGCATGTAAAGGCCTGATACAAATACACATTCTGTGAAGTCATACAGAATCTCTGTCTCCTCCTTCTCTCCCTCCTTCTCCCTCTTTCTCCCTTCCTCTCTTATCTGCCTCCCAGCTGTATGCCAAAGCGCAACAAGCCAGGCAGTCGGCTGATGAAGCAGGTGAGCTGTGATGATAGACATGCCTGCACAAAACCATTCAACACCAGCCTGTGAGAACTGTTAACACGTCACTGTGGGAATGTGCCCCCCCCAGACAGGCTGTACAACCAGAACGTCACTGTGCTCGGGAAGATTCGGCAGGAGTGGGTGAATGAGCACCTCCGAGCTTGTGAGGTGATCACCTTCACTCAGCACCATACTCCAAAACCATCAAAAGCACACACTCCAGTCACTTACAGTCTTACACACTCCAGTCACTTACAGTCTTACACACTCCAGTCACTTACAGTCTTACACACTCCAGTCACTTCTGATTACACAGTAACGTGTCCTGTGGCTCCACGGCTTGCAAATGTCCTTTGGATGCTTGTGTTAAGTTTCTTAATTAAACATGATGATGATGTTATTTATTTTGTTCTTTGCTAAACTCAAATCAGGTACATCACTGGTAGAATGACAAATAGTCTTTCATTACTTTTACTTCCTCTTTGATAATGTTGAATCATGTAGGTCAGATATGTAAGATCCCAGGCTGAACGTGTAGAAACATCTTACTGACACTATATTAACCCATTATTAAAACTTTATTAACTTTTAAATGTCCCATTACCTAATTTCTCATTTGCTACCTCATCTATTTTAACATCATTTTAAAATCACCAAAATGGCAACATTGTAATTCATTTGTTGCACATGTCCATCTCAGATATATCACAAACAAAATGCCAAAGACATAAGAAAATCATAGTGTATTATTCCATGTTTTGACAAACACTTAGACTTTACCAACACCGGAGCTGTAGCACAAGCGTGGGAGGTGGAGCACAAGCGTGGGAGGGCCCCGATAACACGAATGGTCACCTTGGTGTTTGTGTGTTGTTGTGGTGTTTGTTCAGCTTTTTGAAAAACAGGAAGTGGAGAGAATCAATACTCTGAGGAACCTTGTGTGGACTCACCTCAACCACCTCTCCCAGCAGTGCGTCACCAGTGACGAGGTCCCTCTATGATTACACATAAGGCATTATAACCCCTATATTCATCTGTCTGCTCGTGCGGATGAGCTGTGTTGGTTCTCCAAATGAAATATGAAGCATTGTGGTTTGATGTGTGTGCGTGTGTTTTGTCTGTAGCTGTATGAGGAAGTCAGGAAGTCTCTAGAGCAGTGCAACATTCAGGAAGACATCGAGCACTTCATCAACCTACGGAGGACTGGTGACAAACCTCCAGGTTCTCAAACACACACACAATACAGAATACATACTTATAGAAATTTACACACAGAAATACACAAATGTGTGTACATAAACAATAGCCACACAAACATGTGGCTCTATAAATAACCATCCAGCAACAGAAATATATGCATGTACTGTATATATATATATATATGAACAGATTCACCAAAGTTCAACACTTTGAGATGGTTCAAGTTTTGTCAATTTTACTGTGCATTAATTTGCCTTTCATTTGAATTTGAAACTTTTCTAAATATATGTTTAGTTTTAGGTGGTGTGCTGTATCCTAGTTAGACCAGAAAGTAATAGCCCCTCCTCCCTCCTTTGTTTCCAGCTCCAATACTATACGAGAACTTCTATGCCAATCAGAGAACAGCACCAATCCGACAGCCACCATTCATCAGCAGGTGAGGATGTCATTGGCTGCTTGGGTGATTACTGGGTGGATTCCTGGCAGTCTGCTTTTCCTCTTTGGCCAGGAACTTTGGAAAGCTGAACTTTTGTCACCTTTTGTTCTGATGTAGGAGAGGACCGGCGCCTCCACCAGCTAACGCAGGAGGTAAGAACCTGTACCATTCTCGTGGCTTCTCACATGATGAGTACCAGTTTTAGCCAAGTAGATATTGGTGCATGGTGTGTTCAGCCTTTTCCTAAAATGTAAAACATCATTATTTCTAGATGACATGGACTATTCAACTGTAGCTGACCCAGGATACAGTCTAATTCGATACTGACTCTCAAGCAGCAAGGTAACAAGAAAAACAACATACCCCAACCATAACGACAACAGCAATAATAAAATGGCATTGTTTGTGTCTCGTAGAGAACCCAGGAGCCGCTGGTGTCGTTTTATCTCGGTGTGAACAGTGCTCATACAGACACTCTCGTGTGCTCTCAGCACATCACAGCAAGGATGGTGCTTCACGCCATTTTTGAATCGGGGGTTACACACATGAATGCCCGTCAGGCTGAGCAGGGCTGCCTGCCAACACTGCCCTGACCTGTGACTGCGGTCCTGGAGCATGTAGCATGGCCGCTAGCACGCTGATGGTTCTGCCCCAAAGACGACACACGGCCATGTTCACTACGGTGGTGATGCCACTGTATTCATCGGACAGCTCTTATTTTGATGTTTCCATACGAGGATCAGACTGGTAAATGTAATTAACCTTAAAGTCTGCTTTTTAAAAGCAAATGTAACTTATTTATAGTCTTAAAGCCCAAATGAGGAGTTGTGTTTTGTTTACAAATAGAGAGTAAACACTTGCAGTCTGATCCAACAGAATTCTGTCTGCAGGAGCCGCTGTTTGAAATACAGGGCTTTTGTTTCCTCGGTAGAGTGGCATATCCCAAACGCTGCTACTACCATCTCACACATCGTGCTTCAATAAATTGATATATTCTCAGTTATCATGACTGTGTCTGTTTATGCTTTAGAGGTGTTACTGGGTAAATATGGCTGACATTCAGGCTAAGCCCTTCCATGGCTGGAAGGTGTGGCTTTCATAGATGGCCAAACAGAAGACCATCACACCACTGAGTACTTCTCCGTTCCAACCACACTTCAGGTAGCTTGTGAAGGAGCAAGAGAATGAGCTTCTCAGTTTTAAAAAAGTGGCTTTGAAGCCTGGTGTAACTTCACTGGAGATACTTTCATCCTTAGCTATTTGTACACGATCAACTGAATCTATGACCAATGCAAGTATACAGAAAAAAGAGATTCACTTTTCACAGGGGAACCAGAGGAACCTGCAGCCTCCGTCAGGCGTGTGAGATGTGAAGGTCTTCCCATGGGGGAAGACCCTCGTCCTGATGGTGCTGTGCTCTTTGATGGAGGTTTTAAAGCACACACCCTCCTCCTCTCTGCAGTCTGCCCTGAGGTCAGAGTTGATTGGCTGAGTGGCCGTCACCACCTGAATCCCATGGAATGCTCCGAACACCCGCACCGCGTCCATGCTGGGCAGCTGAGGTGGGGGGGGAGTCCTGCTCAGAGACGGCTCTCCTGTCGACTGCAGAAGGTCCTGCTGGGACTGACCCTGGAGCTGTTCTGAGGCCAGTTCATGAAGCTCTTGCTGGAATTTGAGCCGTTTCGCATCGGGTGAGCAAGACAAGTCGATCTGCCAAGGATCTTCTCCCCACGGGCTGTTCGCAAGGCCGGGGGACGGGATGTGGTGACTGGGCCACAGCTGCCTCCTCACCCTGTCTCCTGCCAGCATGGCCCCTGTGCTGGGAGAGACTGCTGGGTGTGGCCCACCCTCCAGCTCTATGTTTGTCCGGAGGGAGGAGAGGCGGGGCTGCTCTGAGGGTGTGAAGCACCAGGGTGCGGCCATGCCACCGGGCTTGTGCGAGCGTGTTGTCTGTGCTGAGTCTTGGTGTGACACACACACACTGGCTTCCTCAGCCTGCAGTGTGAAGGCCTTGGCAGGAGGACAAAAAAAGGAACAAACTGTAAATGCTGAAGTTGATATTAGTGGAAGGAATATGGACTGACTAGAGCCCCCTGGTGGTGAAAATATAGAAGCTAGACTTCACTGACTTCCTGTTCAGTCATTAGTGTCCATAAGAGATCCATTAGCATTGATGATTACAGTCCAACTAATAATTAGAATTTATTTCCATAAATTACAATTAAACAAAAATAAAATAAGAAACAAGTATTGCTTCTACAGAAAATGATAAATGTTGGCAGTCTCTCTGGGAGGTGTAACTTACATGGAGTATGATGTTAAAATGTGTTTGTTTGGCCTGGTCCTTCAGATGTTCATTCTCCAGCTTTAAGGCTGAGATCTCCTCTTGTTTCCTCTGCAGGCTAAAATGGAGCTGGGGGGAGTGAGGGAAATAGTGAAAGAAAGAGAGAGAGGGAGACAGTGAAGGAGAGAAAAAGAGGGGAAGGATAGAGGAAGAGAAAGGGAGAGCAAAACAGGAGAGGAACAGAGAAAGAGGGAATGAAACAGAAAGGGAGAGAGATGAGGCAGAGACAGACAGAGGGAAGGGAGGAACAGAAAGAGGGAAAGAGGGCAGTTGGTTCTCTTACTGTCTTACTGTACACCCCAGGGAGCAGTGTTCACTCTGGGCCTCAGGCACGAGGCACAGTGAGTGAGCCAGTCTGTAACAGCCAAGGTACTCAAACGCCAAATATGCAGCCCCCACCCCCCACATGAACTCGGTCAACTCGGCTCTTTCCAGTACCAAATATGGATTTCTAATTGTGAACTCTTCTTAGCTGATCAGGTAATTTGCTGTCTATCTAATCTAATATATGTATTTTAATTAATCTGAGTGCACAGGTAGAATCTGGCCTGGAATTTGACATGTAAATGTACAGATATGGTAGCAGAAAACTACCAATGATGAAAAATAATTATTACAGTAATTATTATTCAGCATTAATATATGGGCGGGAGGTTTAAACCATATGGGTGGTGCTTCACACTTTTTTTTTTTTTTTTGCAATTAGCTTGGTGTTTGCCAGTTCTCAGAAAGTGTTTTTCAGAAAAGAAGAAGATACTGAAGCTTACACTTGTATAAAGTTATTTGTTACACAAGTACCCGGGGGGACATAATAACCCTGAGTTAAGGAAATTATGGTGAAGCAGCATGTTGGATTTCTCCGTGATCATTAAACCTGGCTGTTCTGTGTTGCTGTCTGCCATCCTTCCCTGCAGCACAAGCCCAATTATGTTTTATTTTCTGTATGAGTGATCAGGAACAAATAGAGGAACAAAACGTCTCCATTCGGCACCACAAGGGGGCGCTACTGGAATGCACCGAGAATTGCTGATGACAAGGTTTTAGTGCTCTCGCTCTTACCTCTCTGTTCAACTGGAGGACACTGTCCAACTCCACTGCTTCCAGCGCGACTGCTTCTGAGGAGGCTGTGCGGACGGGTTGCTCCGTCCACGACGCTAGTGCAACCACAAAAAAATAAAACAATTAAGGGTATGCTCCTTCATTACGCGAACATGATTACAAATATCAAAAAGTTCATTAGATTATAAACTTTTGCTAGACACACCGTGTGTAGTCTTCAGCAAGGATAAGTGAGATTTAACTGACATTTTACAGCAGACAACGATTGTTATCAAAGACAAGATGGGAAGTAAGGTGTAACTATTTAACTTGAGTGATCACCTGAAGCAAAGTCAAACGTGATGTCAAGCGAAGATTCATCTCCTGAGTATGATCCATTTTCTTGCTGATAAAAAAAAATACATGATCCATTTTCATGCTGATTAAAAACACTACGCATTTCTTACTGCTAATAAATACATTAAATATTCAAATATTAAAAATATAAACTATGCATATATGATGAAAAAAAACATTATAAAATGTCCTTTATATTTTACCTCAAGGTACGGCAGATGTGTGTAGTAGCACGTTTGCATTGCGATTCACGAGAGGAGTGCTGAGGTGTTGAGAGCGCGGGTGCGATTTTAATTTGAGCGCGTAAGCACACGAGCCACGGGAGTTGACCGTTGTCGTCAGGTGCGGATGTACCGCCGCGTGCCCTAACTCCCCGCGCCTCGGAGCGCCCATTCAACTTCTTCCTGCTGTTAAAGGTTCAGTAAACCAAAACATTCCATCACTGACCCAATCCGGTGTTCACACGAGTATTACAGGAGCGAGTTGCTTCATTCTCTCGGAACTTATAAGGGCTACAAAAAGCTGCAGAAACATCCTCCCTTCATAATCTAAGAGGAAAATATTGAACTATAGATTTAGACTATATATTTTTTATAGCGATTATTAAATGGGTTAGGTCTGAGATAAGACTGTAAACACCAACAATTCATCGCGTCAGTAGACTATCAATTTATTATTTCCATTTTGTGCTTACCTGAAATTATCTTAAACATCAAGATGAACAAACGTTACAAATTGTGCACCTTAAAATAATCAACAAGGAATTAAACGAAAGTTTGTTCAGTTACAATGTTGCTGTTTAACATCAGCAACTACTTTTGAGTGTCCTGTCAGTTATTCATTGGTTCCAATCATTCTCACTATTCACTAATTGGTTCCTATAATTGGTCAGAAAATGGCATAAAATAATTTGAACAGGTGATTCTTATCAGGTAAAATATTAAGGCTTAAAGGGAATGCAGGTACGCAGCAGAAATATGTTGGTCTGTGGTTCTTAAGGAGCAAAGGAAGGGCTGTATGAAGTTGTGTTCTGGAGTATCCCATCTATAGCCATGATGTGGAGGCACAGAAGGTATCCATGTGGCAGGGGTCACTTGTTGTGTTTACTTGTTTAAATTGGACAGTGGATTAATTGTGTGTAAATGCTCTTTGTGCCTTTTAGGTTTTGGTTACTTCTCAGTGCAGTATTGCTGATGAAGGATGCAGCGGGTCAAGACGGTAAGTTAGATTAGACTATGCACATTGATGCTTTGTGCTTGCTCAAAGTTTTTAAAAAAGTAACTTTTTCCTTGTTTCCATTCAACCCTGGCCCTCTTCCCAAATGTGGAATAAAAAAAAAAAAACTGCTCCTCATCGGTATGGTGTAGTAGCATGGGATTCTGTGGCTCAGCCTGTAAAAGCCCCCTACCTTCATCGGCGGCCTGAGGTGGAAGATTTTAGTTCGAGTGTCGTAGCCATGGAGACTAGCTCTGTGGTCTCTGACCAAGATGTGAAATTCAGTGAGGTTGATGTTCAGTCAAACTGGGCTTCTGGCAGTCAACAAGGTTCCTCAGAGGTTCTAATTGAACGTGAATCTGCAGGCCCTTACCGGTCTGTTGTCCATCGTGACCAGAAGTTTCCTGGAGCTGTATCTGAAACCCAGCTGCTGGCTTCCTCTTCCGTTGATGCATGGAGCTCTGAACCTAGTGTTGCACTAGAAACCACTGAGTTGTCCAGTAGCCTTTTTAAACAAGGGCAGTTGCACCAGGGTTCTTCTGTCGGCTTGGACTCTGTATCCAGAGCTCAAGGCTTCCAGAGGCCGTACACTGGTTCATGGGTGCAAAAGGAAACCGTCCAGTCTGGTCCTAGCCACAGGGTTCCATCCTCAGGCCAGACAACACGCCCCCCTTATCGTGGTCCATCCCATCATCATCCTCGGGGCCCACAACGTGGCCTTTCTTTACACAGCAGTCCGTTAAGTAAGACGGACCCAGGTTTTGTACCTCAGACGAAATTGAGCCTCTCTTCTCTGGCTAGTGAAAGCCTCGGTGTGGGTCCAGCCAGGGATCCTCAACAAAGCGACAGGTGGCCCCCTACTTGGGTAGCAAGCAAATGGCAGCCGTCTAACCCCCAATCTGAGATGTGGGGTTCTGGTGTCCCCTCCACTGGCTACGACGTTGATGGGGATGATGCACAAAAAAGGCACGGGTTTCCTGGACGCCCACATTCCCAGGATATGCACAAAGGCCAGCACTCCGGCCCTTACCGCCCCTGGCAATGGTCTCCTCAATCCCACATGTGGGGTTCTGGTGTCCCCTCCACTGGCTATGACGCTGATGGGGATGATGCACGAAAAAGGCACTGGTTTCCTGGACGCCCACATTCCCAGGATATGCACAAAGGCCAGCACTCCGGCCCCTACCGCCCTTGGGAACAATCCCAGAGGTGGGGTTCTGGTGTCCCCTCCATTGGCTACGACGTTGATGGGGATGATTCACGAAAAAGGCACGGGTTTCCTGGACGCCCACATTCCCAGGATATGCACAAAGGCCAGCACTCCGGCCCCTACCGCCCTTGGGAACAATCCCAGAGGTGGGGTTCTGGTGTCCCCTCCACTGGCTACGACGTTGATGGGGATGACGCACGAAAAAGGCACGGGTTTCCTGGACGCCCACATTCCCAGGATATGCACAAAGGCCAGCACCCCGGCCCCTACCGCCCTTGGGAACAATCCCAGAGGTGGGGTTCTGGTGTCCCCTCCACTGGCTACGACGTTGATGGGGATGATGTACCAAAAAGGCACGGGTTTCCTGGACGCCCACATTCCCAGGATATGCACAAAGGCCAGCACTCCGGCCCCTACCGCCCTTGGGAACAATCCCAGAGGTGGGGTTCTGGTGTCCCCTCCACTGGCTACGACGTTGATGGGGATGACGCACGAAAAAGGCACGGGTTTCCTGGACGCCCACATTCCCAGGATATGCACAAAGGCCAGCACTCCGGCCCCTACCGCCCTTGGCAACAATCCCAGAGGTGGGGTTCTGGTGTCCCCTCCGCTGGCTACGACGTTGATGGGGATGACGCACGAAAAAGGCACGGGTTTCCTGGACACCCACATTCCCAGGATATGCACAAAGGCCAGCACCCCGGCCCCTACCGCCCTTGGGAACAATCCCAGAGGTGGGGTTCTGGTGTCCCCTCCACTGGCTACGACGTTGATGGGGATGATGCACGAAAAAGGCACTGGTTTCCTGGACGCCCACATTCCCAGGATATGCACAAAGGCCAGCACTCCGGCCCCTACCGCCCTTGGGAACAATCCCAGAGGTGGGGTTCTGGTGTCCCCTCCACTGGCTACGACGTTGATGGGGATGATGTACCAAAAAGGCACTGGTTTCCTGGACGCCCACATGCCCAGGATATGCTCAAAGGCCAGTCCTCTGGCCCATACCGCCCTCCAGGACAGACTGCCCAATCCCAGGTTTGAGGTTCTCATGTGCCCTCCAGCCATCCCTCTGGCAAGGAGGGGGCACGTAAAGGCTACAGCCATTATGACCGCTTGTATTCCTAAGGTACCGATCAATGCTAGTCTTTGAGCACATCAGACTGATGCCAGATGCTCAAGAAGATGCTCCTCCTGAATCTCGTACTGTAATGCTCAACCAATGAGGCCCTGCAAGTCAAACCTCATCCATCTGTTATGAATTGCTCAAAGGACTTTTCAGCAGCTACTCCATTGGGTGGGACCAGGATTATGTAACTTGAGGGTTTGATGCAGTCTTGAGATGCTGGATGGAGTGATCCTTCTCGTTCTGATTTTTGTGATTTAAATAAAACAAATTACAGTATTGCTGTCTCTGATTCAGTTCTATTTGCATTCAAACTGGTCGAAAAGGCACAACATCCAAGTGAAGGTTCGGCAACCACCTGGTTTTGCAATGTGGTGAATGCATGGGCAGTAACATACCATGTCGCACAGCCACTCTGGTCAGAACCAGGCTTCTTTAATGGGGTGGGCATTTGGGGTGAACTGAAGGGTATTTGTGGGTGCAATATGTGAACCTTTTACCTGCTAGTGTTTTCAAAATGGTCAGTTTAGATGCCCTTACAACTGCAAGGATATTGGTGTGAACAAATGCTCGTTCTAAACCGGCCCAGCTCATGTGTACAAAATGAACCTGTCTGTCTGCTTAGGAAAGTATAGATCATGTATTTAAATTGGTCCTGGATTTCCAGGATCTACACCATCTTCTCCCACCCAGTACCTAGGAATTGGATCTGATGAAGTGGCCAACCACTTATGGTTACCAGATATCATAACTGGGTTTTCCATCCACCAGGTTTTTGTGAATTTTGAAAATGCACATGTGTGCACAACTTGATTAGAAAAAGGCCAAAATTTGAACATGATGCCCAATGTGAAGTAATGCCACACTTTCAAATTGCATTTAAATTCCAGGTCAGTTATTAATCAAGCTTAAAATTATTTGATGGGGGAATCTGTTCTGTGTAATCTAGACATTAAAGTACAACACCCAACTAAAATCACTTCAGTGACTGAATCAATTCCCATACCAGTCTGCAAACAGCTGGACATTTTCCATCACCCTTAAATGATGAGACATTACCGCACCAACTTGATTGTTGTATCTGGGGGAGTTTCACTGGAAGCAGTGTACAGTGAGTGGGTGTGCACTATCCGGGCTAATTGAACTGAATTAATCATATTTATTCATCTAAACAAGTTTACCCAATTCAGGGTCATTAAGCCTATACAGACAAGACACAAGGCAGGAGTCAACTGTGGACAGACCATCTTACACACACACACACAGTGCTAACCAAAATACCACCCCACTACATTTATCTATCCTACTTAACATATCAATTAATTGATGTTCTTAATAATAGAATCAATCATTCCAGCAATTGATAAATGATTAGATTAATTCAACTTGATGCAATGTCTAAAAAATGAAGTTGCCCCGATACCACAACCAATATTGTTAAACTATTACACTTTCTCCTAAATGTTTTATACAGTCAAAACAAGATACTTTGTAAATGTCAATTACCCTACAGTCAAAAACAACAAAGAAAATATAGACCAAGTGAAAGTAATACAAGTGTGTTTCATACCTGACAATAACTACACTACATAGCTGTTCACATTATGACATCACATTTGGGTTCCATGAACACGTTCATAAAAACAATGAACAGGCAAAGCGTCTAGAATGGCAGGGCTTAACATATCACCAAGTAAATGATCCAACATGGCTTGGCATGGTACCTACATGGATCTCTGGCTATGATATCATGATGCCACATTCCATTACTGCTGCTGTCAACCCAGATAAATATCAAAAAATTATTATATGTTCCACAATTATTTCCAACTATTTAATCAAGATGTGCAAAAAGAAAAAAATATATAGAAATGTATAACATAATATCACTACTAACATTTGGATGATAAAGGTAGGAAAGGACACTTAATTGAATTAAAAGTTCCACAAACAAATGAAAAACACAAAGGGAAGTAAAATTTGCACTCAACTCCACCCATGTGATAATCATACAAATGAACAAACCAAAAACCCCCAAATGGAATTGCATGTAAATAATAAATCTACAATAAATGCAACCTGTGGTACTAAACTTTATTACTGATAATGTTTTAACATCAGCAACTACTTTTGAGTGTCCTGTCAGTTATTCATTGGTTCCAATCATTCTGAGTATTCACTCATTGGTTCCTATAATTGGTCAGAAAATGGCAGAGAATAATTTGAACAGGTGATTCTTATCAGGTAAACTATTAGAGGCTTAAAGGGAATGCAGGTACGCAGCAGAAATATGTTGGTCTGTGGTTCTTAAGGAGCAAAGGAAGGGCTGTATGAAGTTGTGTTCTGGAGTATCCCATCTATAGCCATGATGTGGAGGCACAGAAGGTATCCATGTGGCAGGGGTCACTTGTTGTGTTTACTTGTTTAAATTGGACAGTGGATTAATTGTGTGTAAATGCTCTTTTGCCTTTTAGGTTTTGGTTACTTCTCAGTGCAGTATTGCTGATGAAGGATGCAGCGGGTCAAGACGGTAAGTTAGATTAGACTATGCACATTGATGCTTTGTGCTTGCTCAAAGTTTTTAAAAAAGTAACTTTTTCCTTGTTTCCATTCAACCCCTGGCCCTCTTCCCAAATGTGGAATAAAAAAAAAACTGCTCCTCATCGGTATGGTGTAGTAGCATGGGATTCTGTGGCTCAGCCTGTAAAAGCCCCCTACCTTCATCGGCGGCCTGAGGTGGAAGATTTTAGTTCGAGTGTCGTAGCCATGGAGACTAGCTCTGTGGTCTCTGACCAAGATGTGAAATTCAGTGAGGTTGATGTTCAGTCAAACTGGGCTTCTGGCAGTCAACAAGGTTCCTCAGAGGTTCTAATTGAACGTGAATCTGCAGGCCCTTACCGGTCTGTTGTCCATCGTGACCAGAAGTTTCCTGGAGCTGTATCTGAAACCCAGCTGCTGGCTTCCTCTTCCGTTGATGCATGGAGCTCTGAACCTAGTGTTGCACTAGAAACCACTGAGTTGTCCAGTAGCCTTTTTAAACAAGGGCAGTTGCACCAGGGTTCTTCTGTCGGCTTGGACTCTGTATCCAGAGCTCAAGGCTTCCAGAGGCCGTACACTGGTTCATGGGTGCAAAAGGAAACCGTCCAGTCTGGTCCTAGCCACAGGGTTCCATCCTCAGGCCAGACAACACGCCCCCCTTATCGTGGTCCATCCCATCATCCTCGGGGCCCACAACGTGGCCTTCCTTTACACAGCAGGCCGTTAAGTAAGACGGACCCAGGTTTTGTACCTCAGACGAAATTGAGCCTCTCTTCTCTGGCTAGTGAAAGCCTCGGTGTGGGTCCAGCCAGGGATCCTCAACAAAGCGACAGGTGGCCCCCTACTTGGGTAGCAAGCAAATGGCAGCCGTCTAACCCCCAATCTGAGATGTGGGGTTCTGGTGTCCCCTCCACTGGCTACGACGTTGATGGGGATGATGCACAAAAAAGGCACGGGTTTCCTGGACGCCCACATTCCCAGGATATGCACAAAGGCCAGCACTCCGGCCCTTACCGCCCCTGGCAATGGTCTCCTCAATCCCACATGTGGGGTTCTGGTGTCCCCTCCACTGGCTATGACGTTGATGGGGATGATGCACGAAAAAGGCACTGGTTTCCTGGACGCCCACATTCCCAGGATATGCACAAAGGCCAGCACTCCGGCCCCTACCGCCCTTGGGAACAATCCCAGAGGTGGGGTTCTGGTGTCCCCTCCATTGGCTACGACGTTGATGTGGATGATTCACGAAAAAGGCACGGGTTTCCTGGACGCCCACATTCCCAGGATATGCACAAAGGCCAGCACTCCGGCCCCTACCGCCCTTGGGAACAATCCCAGAGGTGGGGTTCTGGTGTCCCCTCCACTGGCTACGACGTTGATGGGGATGACGCACGAAAAAGGCACGGGTTTCCTGGACGCCCACATTCCCAGGATATGCACAAAGGCCAGCACTCCGGCCCCTACCGCCCTTGGGAACAATCCCAGAGGTGGGGTTCTGGTGTCCCCTCCACTGGCTACGACGTTGATGGGGATGATGCACGAAAAAGGCACTGGTTTCCTGCACGCCCACATTCCCAGGATATGCACAAAGGCCAGCACTCCGGCCCCTACCGCCCTTGGGAACAATCCCAGAGGTGGGGTTCTGGTGTCCCCTCCACTGGCTACGACGTTGATGGGGATGATGTACCAAAAAGGCACTGGTTTCCTGGACGCCCACATGCCCAGGATATGCTCAAAGGCCAGTCCTCTGGCCCATACCGCCCTCCAGGACAGACTGCCCAATCCCAGGTTTGAGGTTCTCATGTGCCCTCCAGCCATCCCTCTGGCAAGGAGGGGGCACGTAAAGGCTACAGCCATTATGACCGCTTGTATTCCTAAGGTACCGATCAATGCTAGTCTTTGAGCACATCAGACTGATGCCAGATGCTCAAGAAGATGCTCCTCCTGAATCTCGTACTGTAATGCTCAACCAATGAGGCCCTGCAAGTCAAACCTCATCCATCTGTTATGAATTCCTCAAAGGACTTTTCAGCAGCTACTCCATTGGGTGGGACCAGGATTATGTAACTTGAGGGTTTGATGCAGTCTTGAGATGCTGGATGGAGTGATCCTTCTCGTTCTGATTTTTGTGATTTAAATAAAACAAATTACAGTATTGCTGTCTCTGATTCAGTTCTATTTGCATTCAAACTGGTCGAAAAGGCACAACATCCAAGTGAAGGTTCGGCAACCACCTGGTTTTGCAATGTGGTGAATGCATGGGCAGTAACATACCATGTCGCACAGCCACTCTGGTCAGAACCAGGCTTCTTTAATGGGGTGGGCATTTGGGGTGAACTGAAGGGTCTTTGTGGGTGCAATATGTGAACCTTTTACCTGCTAGTGTTTTCAAAATGGTCAGTTTAGATGCCCTTACAACTGCAAGGATATTGGTGTGAACAAATGCTCGTTCTAAACCGGCCCAGCTCATGTGTACAAAATGAACCTGTCTGTCTGCTTAGGAAAGTATAGATCATGTATTTAAATTGGTCCTGGATTTCCAGGATCTACACCATCTTCTCCCACCCAGTACCTAGGAATTGGATCTGATGAAGTGGCCAACCACTTATGGTTACCAGATATCATAACTGGGTTTTCCATCCACCAGGTTTTTGTGAATTTTGAAAATGCACATGTGTGCACAACTTGATTAGAAAAAGGCCAAAATTTGAACATGATGCCCAATGTGAAGTAATGCCACACTTTCAAATCGCATTTAAATTCCAGGTCAGTTATTAATCAAGCTTAAAATTATTTGATGGGGGAATCTGTTCTGTGTAATCTAGACATTAAAGTACAACACCCAACTAAAATCACTTCAGTGACTGAATCAATTCCCATACCAGTCTGCAAACAGCTGGACATTTTCCATCACCCTTAAATGATGAGACATTACCGCACCAACTTGATTGTTGTATCTGGGGGAGTTTCACTGGAAGCAGTGTACAGTGAGTGGGTGTGCACTATCCGGGCTAATTGAACTGAATTAATCATATTTATTCATCTAAACAAGTTTACCCAATTCAGGGTCATTAAGCCTATACAGACAAGACACAAGGCAGGAGTCAACTGTGGACAGACCATCTTACACACACACACACAGTGCTAACCAAAATACCACCCCACTACATTTATCTATCCTACTTAACATATCAATTAATTGATGTTCTTAATAATAGAATCAATCATTCCAGCAATTGATAAATGATTAGATTAATTCAACTTGATGCAATGTCTAAAAAATGAAGTTGCCCCGATACCACAACCAATATTGTTAAACTATTACACTTTCTCCTAAATGTTTTATACAGTCAAAACAAGATACTTTGTAAATGTCAATTACCCTACAGTCAAAAACAACAAAGAAAATATAGACCAAGTGAAAGTAATACAAGTGTGTTTCATACCTGACAATAACTACACTACATAGCTGTTCACATTATGACATCACATTTGGGTTCCATGAACACGTTCATAAAAACAATGAACAGGCAAAGCGTCTAGAATGGCAGGGCTTAACATATCACCAAGTAAATGATCCAACATGGCTTGGCATGGTACCTACATGGATCTCTGGCTATGATATCATGATGCCACATTCCATTACTGCTGCTGTCAACCCAGATAAATATCAAAAAATTATTATATGTTCCACAATTATTTCCAACTATTTAATCAAGATGTGCAAAAAGAAAAAAATATATAGAAATGTATAACATAATATCACTACTAACATTTGGATGATAAAGGTAGGAAAGGACACTTAATTGAATTAAAAGTTCCACAAACAAATGAAAAACACAAAGGGAAGTAAAATTTGCACTCAACTCCACCCATGTGATAATCATACAAATGAACAAACCAAAAACCCCCAAATGGAATTGCATGTAAATAATAAATCTACAATAAATGCAACCTGTGGTACTAAACTTTATTACTGATAATGTTTTAACATCAGCAACTACTTTTGAGTGTCCTGTCAGTTATTCATTGGTTCCAATCATTCTGAGTATTCACTCATTGGTTCCTATAATTGGTCAGAAAATGGCAGAGAATAATTTGAACAGGTGATTCTTATCAGGTAAACTATTAGAGGCTTAAAGGGAATGCAGGTACGCAGCAGAAATATGTTGGTCTGTGGTTCTTAAGGAGCAAAGGAAGGGCTGTATGAAGTTGTGTTCTGGAGTATCCCATCTATAGCCATGATGTGGAGGCACAGAAGGTATCCATGTGGCAGGGGTCACTTGTTGTGTTTACTTGTTTAAATTGGACAGTGGATTAATTGTGTGTAAATGCTCTTTTGCCTTTTAGGTTTTGGTTACTTCTCAGTGCAGTATTGCTGATGAAGGATGCAGCGGGTCAAGACGGTAAGTTAGATTAGACTATGCACATTGATGCTTTGTGCTTGCTCAAAGTTTTTAAAAAAGTAACTTTTTCCTTGTTTCCATTCAACCCCTGGCCCTCTTCCCAAATGTGGAATAAAAAAAAAACTGCTCCTCATCGGTATGGTGTAGTAGCATGGGATTCTGTGGCTCAGCCTGTAAAAGCCCCCTACCTTCATCGGCGGCCTGAGGTGGAAGATTTTAGTTCGAGTGTCGTAGCCATGGAGACTAGCTCTGTGGTCTCTGACCAAGATGTGAAATTCAGTGAGGTTGATGTTCAGTCAAACTGGGCTTCTGGCAGTCAACAAGGTTCCTCAGAGGTTCTAATTGAACGTGAATCTGCAGGCCCTTACCGGTCTGTTGTCCATCGTGACCAGAAGTTTCCTGGAGCTGTATCTGAAACCCAGCTGCTGGCTTCCTCTTCCGTTGATGCATGGAGCTCTGAACCTAGTGTTGCACTAGAAACCACTGAGTTGTCCAGTAGCCTTTTTAAACAAGGGCAGTTGCACCAGGGTTCTTCTGTCGGCTTGGACTCTGTATCCAGAGCTCAAGGCTTCCAGAGGCCGTACACTGGTTCATGGGTGCAAAAGGAAACCGTCCAGTCTGGTCCTAGCCACAGGGTTCCATCCTCAGGCCAGACAACACGCCCCCCTTATCGTGGTCCATCCCATCATCCTCGGGGCCCACAACGTGGCCTTCCTTTACACAGCAGGCCGTTAAGTAAGACGGACCCAGGTTTTGTACCTCAGACGAAATTGAGCCTCTCTTCTCTGGCTAGTGAAAGCCTCGGTGTGGGTCCAGCCAGGGATCCTCAACAAAGCGACAGGTGGCCCCCTACTTGGGTAGCAAGCAAATGGCAGCCGTCTAACCCCCAATCTGAGATGTGGGGTTCTGGTGTCCCCTCCACTGGCTACGACGTTGATGGGGATGATGCACAAAAAAGGCACGGGTTTCCTGGACGCCCACATTCCCAGGATATGCACAAAGGCCAGCACTCCGGCCCTTACCGCCCCTGGCAATGGTCTCCTCAATCCCACATGTGGGGTTCTGGTGTCCCCTCCACTGGCTATGACGTTGATGGGGATGATGCACGAAAAAGGCACTGGTTTCCTGGACGCCCACATTCCCAGGATATGCACAAAGGCCAGCACTCCGGCCCCTACCGCCCTTGGGAACAATCCCAGAGGTGGGGTTCTGGTGTCCCCTCCATTGGCTACGACGTTGATGTGGATGATTCACGAAAAAGGCACGGGTTTCCTGGACGCCCACATTCCCAGGATATGCACAAAGGCCAGCACTCCGGCCCCTACCGCCCTTGGGAACAATCCCAGAGGTGGGGTTCTGGTGTCCCCTCCACTGGCTACGACGTTGATGGGGATGACGCACGAAAAAGGCACGGGTTTCCTGGACGCCCACATTCCCAGGATATGCACAAAGGCCAGCACTCCGGCCCCTACCGCCCTTGGGAACAATCCCAGAGGTGGGGTTCTGGTGTCCCCTCCACTGGCTACGACGTTGATGGGGATGATGCACGAAAAAGGCACTGGTTTCCTGCACGCCCACATTCCCAGGATATGCACAAAGGCCAGCACTCCGGCCCCTACCGCCCTTGGGAACAATCCCAGAGGTGGGGTTCTGGTGTCCCCTCCACTGGCTACGACGTTGATGGGGATGATGTACCAAAAAGGCACTGGTTTCCTGGACGCCCACATGCCCAGGATATGCTCAAAGGCCAGTCCTCTGGCCCATACCGCCCTCCAGGACAGACTGCCCAATCCCAGGTTTGAGGTTCTCATGTGCCCTCCAGCCATCCCTCTGGCAAGGAGGGGGCACGTAAAGGCTACAGCCATTATGACCGCTTGTATTCCTAAGGTACCGATCAATGCTAGTCTTTGAGCACATCAGACTGATGCCAGATGCTCAAGAAGATGCTCCTCCTGAATCTCGTACTGTAATGCTCAACCAATGAGGCCCTGCAAGTCAAACCTCATCCATCTGTTATGAATTGCTCAAAGGACTTTTCAGCAGCTACTCCATTGGGTGGGACCAGGATTATGTAACTTGAGGGTTTGATGCAGTCTTGAGATGCTGGATGGAGTGATCCTTCTCGTTCTGATTTTTGTGATTTAAATAAAACAAATTACAGTATTGCTGTCTCTGATTCAGTTCTATTTGCATTCAAACTGGTCGAAAAGGCACAACATCCAAGTGAAGGTTCGGCAACCACCTGGTTTTGCAATGTGGTGAATGCATGGGCAGTAACATACCATGTCGCACAGCCACTCTGGTCAGAACCAGGCTTCTTTAATGGGGTGGGCATTTGGGGTGAACTGAAGGGTCTTTGTGGGTGCAATATGTGAACCTTTTACCTGCTAGTGTTTTCAAAATGGTCAGTTTAGATGCCCTTACAACTGCAAGGATATTGGTGTGAACAAATGCTCGTTCTAAACCGGCCCAGCTCATGTGTACAAAATGAACCTGTCTGTCTGCTTAGGAAAGTATAGATCATGTATTTAAATTGGTCCTGGATTTCCAGGATCTACACCATCTTCTCCCACCCAGTACCTAGGAATTGGATCTGATGAAGTGGCCAACCACTTATGGTTACCAGATATCATAACTGGGTTTTCCATCCACCAGGTTTTTGTGAATTTTGAAAATGCACATGTGTGCACAACTTGATTAGAAAAAGGCCAAAATTTGAACATGATGCCCAATGTGAAGTAATGCCACACTTTCAAATCGCATTTAAATTCCAGGTCAGTTATTAATCAAGCTTAAAATTATTTGATGGGGGAATCTGTTCTGTGTAATCTAGACATTAAAGTACAACACCCAACTAAAATCACTTCAGTGACTGAATCAATTCCCATACCAGTCTGCAAACAGCTGGACATTTTCCATCACCCTTAAATGATGAGACATTACCGCACCAACTTGATTGTTGTATCTGGGGGAGTTTCACTGGAAGCAGTGTACAGTGAGTGGGTGTGCACTATCCGGGCTAATTGAACTGAATTAATCATATTTATTCATCTAAACAAGTTTACCCAATTCAGGGTCATTAAGCCTATACAGACAAGACACAAGGCAGGAGTCAACTGTGGACAGACCATCTTACACACACACACACACAGTGCTAACCAAAATACCACCCCACTACATTTATCTATCCTACTTAACATATCAATTAATTGATGTTCTTAATAATAGAATCAATCATTCCAGCAATTGATAAATGATTAGATTAATTCAACTTGATGCAATGTCTAAAAAATGAAGTTGCCCCGATACCACAACCAATATTGTTAAACTATTACACTTTCTCCTAAATGTTTTATACAGTCAAAACAAGATACTTTGTAAATGTCAATTACCCTACAGTCAAAAACAACAAAGAAAATATAGACCAAGTGAAAGTAATACAAGTGTGTTTCATACCTGACAATAACTACACTACATAGCTGTTCACATTATGACATCACATTTGGGTTCCATGAACACGTTCATAAAAACAATGAACAGGCAAAGCGTCTAGAATGGCAGGGCTTAACATATCACCAAGTAAATGATCCAACATGGCTTGGCATGGTACCTACATGGATCTCTGGCTATGATATCATGATGCCACATTCCATTACTGCTGCTGTCAACCCAGATAAATATCAAAAAATGATTATATGTTCCACAATTATTTCCAACTATTTAATCAAGATGTGCAAAAAGAAAAAAATATATAGAAATGTATAACATAATATCACTACTAACATTTGGATGATAAAGGTAGGAAAGGACACTTAATTGAATTAAAAGTTCCACAAACAAATGAAAAACACAAAGGGAAGTAAAATTTGCACTCAACTCCACCCATGTGATAATCATACAAATGAACAAACCAAAAACCCCCAAATGGAATTGCATGTAAATAATAAATCTACAATAAATGCAACCTGTGGTACTAAACTTTATTACTGATAATGTTTTAACATCAGCAACTACTTTTGAGTGTCCTGTCAGTTATTCATTGGTTCCAATCATTCTGAGTATTCACTCATTGGTTCCTATAATTGGTCAGAAAATGGCAGAGAATAATTTGAACAGGTGATTCTTATCAGGTAAACTATTAGAGGCTTAAAGGGAATGCAGGTACGCAGCAGAAATATGTTGGTCTGTGGTTCTTAAGGAGCAAAGGAAGGGCTGTATGAAGTTGTGTTCTGGAGTATCCCATCTATAGCCATGATGTGGAGGCACAGAAGGTATCCATGTGGCAGGGGTCACTTGTTGTGTTTACTTGTTTAAATTGGACAGTGGATTAATTGTGTGTAAATGCTCTTTTGCCTTTTAGGTTTTGGTTACTTCTCAGTGCAGTATTGCTGATGAAGGATGCAGCGGGTCAAGACGGTAAGTTAGATTAGACTATGCACATTGATGCTTTGTGCTTGCTCAAAGTTTTTAAAAAAGTAACTTTTTCCTTGTTTCCATTCAACCCCTGGCCCTCTTCCCAAATGTGGAATAAAAAAAAAACTGCTCCTCATCGGTATGGTGTAGTAGCATGGGATTCTGTGGCTCAGCCTGTAAAAGCCCCCTACCTTCATCGGCGGCCTGAGGTGGAAGATTTTAGTTCGAGTGTCGTAGCCATGGAGACTAGCTCTGTGGTCTCTGACCAAGATGTGAAATTCAGTGAGGTTGATGTTCAGTCAAACTGGGCTTCTGGCAGTCAACAAGGTTCCTCAGAGGTTCTAATTGAACGTGAATCTGCAGGCCCTTACCGGTCTGTTGTCCATCGTGACCAGAAGTTTCCTGGAGCTGTATCTGAAACCCAGCTGCTGGCTTCCTCTTCCGTTGATGCATGGAGCTCTGAACCTAGTGTTGCACTAGAAACCACTGAGTTGTCCAGTAGCCTTTTTAAACAAGGGCAGTTGCACCAGGGTTCTTCTGTCGGCTTGGACTCTGTATCCAGAGCTCAAGGCTTCCAGAGGCCGTACACTGGTTCATGGGTGCAAAAGGAAACCGTCCAGTCTGGTCCTAGCCACAGGGTTCCATCCTCAGGCCAGACAACACGCCCCCCTTATCGTGGTCCATCCCATCATCATCCTCGGGGCCCACAACGTGGCCTTCCTTTACACAGCAGGCCGTTAAGTAAGACGGACCCAGGTTTTGTACCTCAGACGAAATTGAGCCTCTCTTCTCTGGCTAGTGAAAGCCTCGGTGTGGGTCCAGCCAGGGATCCTCAACAAAGCGACAGGTGGCCCCCTACTTGGGTAGCAAGCAAATGGCAGCCGTCTAACCCCCAATCTGAGATGTGGGGTTCTGGTGTCCCCTCCACTGGCTACGACGTTGATGGGGATGATGCACAAAAAAGGCACGGGTTTCCTGGACGCCCACATTCCCAGGATATGCACAAAGGCCAGCACTCCGGCCCTTACCGCCCCTGGCAATGGTCTCCTCAATCCCACATGTGGGGTTCTGGTGTCCCCTCCACTGGCTATGACGTTGATGGGGATGATGCACGAAAAAGGCACTGGTTTCCTGGACGCCCACATTCCCAGGATATGCACAAAGGCCAGCACTCCGGCCCCTACCGCCCTTGGGAACAATCCCAGAGGTGGGGTTCTGGTGTCCCCTCCATTGGCTACGACGTTGATGTGGATGATTCACGAAAAAGGCACGGGTTTCCTGGACGCCCACATTCCCAGGATATGCACAAAGGCCAGCACTCCGGCCCCTACCGCCCTTGGGAACAATCCCAGAGGTGGGGTTCTGGTGTCCCCTCCACTGGCTACGACGTTGATGGGGATGACGCACGAAAAAGGCACGGGTTTCCTGGACGCCCACATTCCCAGGATATGCACAAAGGCCAGCACTCCGGCCCCTACCGCCCTTGGGAACAATCCCAGAGGTGGGGTTCTGGTGTCCCCTCCACTGGCTACGACGTTGATGGGGATGATGCACGAAAAAGGCACTGGTTTCCTGCACGCCCACATTCCCAGGATATGCACAAAGGCCAGCACTCCGGCCCCTACCGCCCTTGGGAACAATCCCAGAGGTGGGGTTCTGGTGTCCCCTCCACTGGCTACGACGTTGATGGGGATGATGTACCAAAAAGGCACTGGTTTCCTGGACGCCCACATGCCCAGGATATGCTCAAAGGCCAGTCCTCTGGCCCATACCGCCCTCCAGGACAGACTGCCCAATCCCAGGTTTGAGGTTCTCATGTGCCCTCCAGCCATCCCTCTGGCAAGGAGGGGGCACGTAAAGGCTACAGCCATTATGACCGCTTGTATTCCTAAGGTACCGATCAATGCTAGTCTTTGAGCACATCAGACTGATGCCAGATGCTCAAGAAGATGCTCCTCCTGAATCTCGTACTGTAATGCTCAACCAATGAGGCCCTGCAAGTCAAACCTCATCCATCTGTTATGAATTCCTCAAAGGACTTTTCAGCAGCTACTCCATTGGGTGGGACCAGGATTATGTAACTTGAGGGTTTGATGCAGTCTTGAGATGCTGGATGGAGTGATCCTTCTCGTTCTGATTTTTGTGATTTAAATAAAACAAATTACAGTATTGCTGTCTCTGATTCAGTTCTATTTGCATTCAAACTGGTCGAAAAGGCACAACATCCAAGTGAAGGTTCGGCAACCACCTGGTTTTGCAATGTGGTGAATGCATGGGCAGTAACATACCATGTCGCACAGCCACTCTGGTCAGAACCAGGCTTCTTTAATGGGGTGGGCATTTGGGGTGAACTGAAGGGTCTTTGTGGGTGCAATATGTGAACCTTTTACCTGCTAGTGTTTTCAAAATGGTCAGTTTAGATGCCCTTACAACTGCAAGGATATTGGTGTGAACAAATGCTCGTTCTAAACCGGCCCAGCTCATGTGTACAAAATGAACCTGTCTGTCTGCTTAGGAAAGTATAGATCATGTATTTAAATTGGTCCTGGATTTCCAGGATCTACACCATCTTCTCCCACCCAGTACCTAGGAATTGGATCTGATGAAGTGGCCAACCACTTATGGTTACCAGATATCATAACTGGGTTTTCCATCCACCAGGTTTTTGTGAATTTTGAAAATGCACATGTGTGCACAACTTGATTAGAAAAAGGCCAAAATTTGAACATGATGCCCAATGTGAAGTAATGCCACACTTTCAAATTGCATTTAAATTCCAGGTCAGTTATTAATCAAGCTTAAAATTATTTGATGGGGGAATCTGTTCTGTGTAATCTAGACATTAAAGTACAACACCCAACTAAAATCACTTCAGTGACTGAATCAATTCCCATACCAGTCTGCAAACAGCTGGACATTTTCCATCACCCTTAAATGATGAGACATTACCGCACCAACTTGATTGTTGTATCTGGGGGAGTTTCACTGGAAGCAGTGTACAGTGAGTGGGTGTGCACTATCCGGGCTAATTGAACTGAATTAATCATATTTATTCATCTAAACAAGTTTACCCAATTCAGGGTCATTAAGCCTATACAGACAAGACACAAGGCAGGAGTCAACTGTGGACAGACCATCTTACACACACACACACACAGTGCTAACCAAAATACCACCCCACTACATTTATCTATCCTACTTAACATATCAATTAATTGATGTTCTTAATAATAGAATCAATAATTCCAGCAATTGATAAATGATTAGATTAATTCAACTTGATGCAATGTCTAAAAAATGAAGTTGCCCCGATACCACAACCAATATTGTTAAACTATTACACTTTCTCCTAAATGTTTTATACAGTCAAAACAAGATACTTTGTAAATGTCAATTACCCTACAGTCAAAAACAACAAAGAAAATATAGACCAAGTGAAAGTAATACAAGTGTGTTTCATACCTGACAATAACTACACTACATAGCTGTTCACATTATGACATCACATTTGGGTTCCATGAACACGTTCATAAAAACAATGAACAGGCAAAGCGTCTAGAATGGCAGGGCTTAACATATCACCAAGTAAATGATCCAACATGGCTTGGCATGGTACCTACATGGATCTCTGGCTATGATATCATGATGCCACATTCCATTACTGCTGCTGTCAACCCAGATAAATATCAAAAAATGATTATATGTTCCACAATTATTTCCAACTATTTAATCAAGATGTGCAAAAAGAAAAAAATATATAGAAATGTATAACATAATATCACTACTAACATTTGGATGATAAAGGTAGGAAAGGACACTTAATTGAATTAAAAGTTCCACAAACAAATGAAAAACACAAAGGGAAGTAAAATTTGCACTCAACTCCACCCATGTGATAATCATACAAATGAACAAACCAAAAACCCCCAAATGGAATTGCATGTAAATAATAAATCTACAATAAATGCAACCTGTGGTACTAAACTTTATTACTGATAATGTTTTAACATCAGCAACTACTTTTGAGTGTCCTGTCAGTTATTCATTGGTTCCAATCATTCTGAGTATTCACTCATTGGTTCCTATAATTGGTCAGAAAATGGCAGAGAATAATTTGAACAGGTGATTCTTATCAGGTAAACTATTAGAGGCTTAAAGGGAATGCAGGTACGCAGCAGAAATATGTTGGTCTGTGGTTCTTAAGGAGCAAAGGAAGGGCTGTATGAAGTTGTGTTCTGGAGTATCCCATCTATAGCCATGATGTGGAGGCACAGAAGGTATCCATGTGGCAGGGGTCACTTGTTGTGTTTACTTGTTTAAATTGGACAGTGGATTAATTGTGTGTAAATGCTCTTTTGCCTTTTAGGTTTTGGTTACTTCTCAGTGCAGTATTGCTGATGAAGGATGCAGCGGGTCAAGACGGTAAGTTAGATTAGACTATGCACATTGATGCTTTGTGCTTGCTCAAAGTTTTTAAAAAAGTAACTTTTTCCTTGTTTCCATTCAACCCCTGGCCCTCTTCCCAAATGTGGAATAAAAAAAAAACTGCTCCTCATCGGTATGGTGTAGTAGCATGGGATTCTGTGGCTCAGCCTGTAAAAGCCCCCTACCTTCATCGGCGGCCTGAGGTGGAAGATTTTAGTTCGAGTGTCGTAGCCATGGAGACTAGCTCTGTGGTCTCTGACCAAGATGTGAAATTCAGTGAGGTTGATGTTCAGTCAAACTGGGCTTCTGGCAGTCAACAAGGTTCCTCAGAGGTTCTAATTGAACGTGAATCTGCAGGCCCTTACCGGTCTGTTGTCCATCGTGACCAGAAGTTTCCTGGAGCTGTATCTGAAACCCAGCTGCTGGCTTCCTCTTCCGTTGATGCATGGAGCTCTGAACCTAGTGTTGCACTAGAAACCACTGAGTTGTCCAGTAGCCTTTTTAAACAAGGGCAGTTGCACCAGGGTTCTTCTGTCGGCTTGGACTCTGTATCCAGAGCTCAAGGCTTCCAGAGGCCGTACACTGGTTCATGGGTGCAAAAGGAAACCGTCCAGTCTGGTCCTAGCCACAGGGTTCCATCCTCAGGCCAGACAACACGCCCCCCTTATCGTGGTCCATCCCATCATCCTCGGGGCCCACAACGTGGCCTTCCTTTACACAGCAGGCCGTTAAGTAAGACGGACCCAGGTTTTGTACCTCAGACGAAATTGAGCCTCTCTTCTCTGGCTAGTGAAAGCCTCGGTGTGGGTCCAGCCAGGGATCCTCAACAAAGCGACAGGTGGCCCCCTACTTGGGTAGCAAGCAAATGGCAGCCGTCTAACCCCCAATCTGAGATGTGGGGTTCTGGTGTCCCCTCCACTGGCTACGACGTTGATGGGGATGATGCACAAAAAAGGCACGGGTTTCCTGGACGCCCACATTCCCAGGATATGCACAAAGGCCAGCACTCCGGCCCCTACCGCCCTTGGGAACAATCCCAGAGGTGGGGTTCTGGTGTCCCCTCCACTGGCTACGACGTTGATGGGGATGATGCACGAAAAAAGCACTGGTTTCCTGGACGCCCACATTCCCAGGATATGCACAAAGGCCAGCACTCCGGCCCCTACCGCCCTTGGGAACAATCCCAGAGGTGGGGTTCTGGTGTCCCCTCCATTGGCTACGACGTTGATGGGGATGATTCACGAAAAAGGCACGGGTTTCCTGGACGCCCACATTCCCAGGATATGCACAAAGGCCAGCACTCCGGCCCCTACCGCCCTTGGGAACAATCCCAGAGGTGGGGTTCTGGTGTCCCCTCCACTGGCTACGACGTTGATGGGGATGACGCACGAAAAAGGCACGGGTTTCCTGGACGCCCACATTCCCAGGATATGCACAAAGGCCAGCACTCCGGCCCCTACCGCCCTTGGGAACAATCCCAGAGGTGGGGTTCTGGTGTCCCCTCCACTGGCTACGACGTTGATGGGGATGACGCACGAAAAAGGCACGGGTTTCCTGGACGCCCACATTCCCAGGATATGCACAAAGGCCAGCACCCCGGCCCCTACCGCCCTTGGGAACAATCCCAGAGGTGGGGTTCTGGTGTCCCCTCCACTGGCTACGACGTTGATGGGGATGATGTACCAAAAAGGCACTGGTTTCCTGGACGCCCACATTCCCAGGATATGCACAAAGGCCAGCACTCCGGCCCCTACCGCCCTTGGGAACAATCCCAGAGGTGGGGTTCTGGTGTCCCCTCCACTGGCTACGACGTTGATGGGGATGATGTACCAAAAAGGCACTGGTTTCCTGGACGCCCACATGCCCAGGATATGCTCAAAGGCCAGTCCTCTGGCCCATACCGCCCTCCAGGACAGACTGCCCAATCCCAGGTTTGAGGTTCTCATGTGCCCTCCAGCCATCCCTCTGGCAAGGAGGGGGCACGTAAAGGCTACAGCCATTATGACCGCTTGTATTCCTAAGGTACCGATCAATGCTAGTCTTTGAGCACATCAGACTGATGCCAGATGCTCAAGAAGATGCTCCTCCTGAATCTCGTACTGTAATGCTCAACCAATGAGGCCCTGCAAGTCAAACCTCATCCATCTGTTATGAATTCCTCAAAGGACTTTTCAGCAGCTACTCCATTGGGTGGGACCAGGATTATGTAACTTGAGGGTTTGATGCAGTCTTGAGATGCTGGATGGAGTGATCCTTCTCGTTCTGATTTTTGTGATTTAAATAAAACAAATTACAGTATTGCTGTCTCTGATTCAGTTCTATTTGCATTCAAACTGGTCGAAAAGGCACAACATCCAAGTGAAGGTTCGGCAACCACCTGGTTTTGCAATGTGGTGAATGCATGGGCAGTAACATACCATGTCGCACAGCCACTCTGGTCAGAACCAGGCTTCTTTAATGGGGTGGGCATTTGGGGTGAACTGAAGGGTCTTTGTGGGTGCAATATGTGAACCTTTTACCTGCTAGTGTTTTCAAAATGGTCAGTTTAGATGCCCTTACAACTGCAAGGATATTGGTGTGAACAAATGCTCGTTCTAAACCGGCCCAGCTCATGTGTACAAAATGAACCTGTCTGTCTGCTTAGGAAAGTATAGATCATGTATTTAAATTGGTCCTGGATTTCCAGGATCTACACCATCTTCTCCCACCCAGTACCTAGGAATTGGATCTGATGAAGTGGCCAACCACTTATGGTTACCAGATATCATAACTGGGTTTTCCATCCACCAGGTTTTTGTGAATTTTGAAAATGCACATGTGTGCACAACTTGATTAGAAAAAGGCCAAAATTTGAACATGATGCCCAATGTGAAGTAATGCCACACTTTCAAATCGCATTTAAATTCCAGGTCAGTTATTAATCAAGCTTAAAATTATTTGATGGGGGAATCTGTTCTGTGTAATCTAGACATTAAAGTACAACACCCAACTAAAATCACTTCAGTGACTGAATCAATTCCCATACCAGTCTGCAAACAGCTGGACATTTTCCATCACCCTTAAATGATGAGACATTACCGCACCAACTTGATTGTTGTATCTGGGGGAGTTTCACTGGAAGCAGTGTACAGTGAGTGGGTGTGCACTATCCGGGCTAATTGAACTGAATTAATCATATTTATTCATCTAAACAAGTTTACCCAATTCAGGGTCATTAAGCCTATACAGACAAGACACAAGGCAGGAGTCAACTGTGGACAGACCATCTTACACACACACACACAGTGCTAACCAAAATACCACCCCACTACATTTATCTATCCTACTTAACATATCAATTAATTGATGTTCTTAATAATAGAATCAATCATTCCAGCAATTGATAAATGATTAGATTAATTCAACTTGATGCAATGTCTAAAAAAATGAAGTTGCCCCGATACCACAACCAATATTGTTAAACTATTACACTTTCTCCTAAATGTTTTATACAGTCAAAACAAGATACTTTGTAAATGTCAATTACCCTACAGTCAAAAACAACAAAGAAAATATAGACCAAGTGAAAGTAATACAAGTGTGTTTCATACCTGACAATAACTACACTACATAGCTGTTCACATTATGACATCACATTTGGGTTCCATGAACACGTTCATAAAAACAATGAACAGGCAAAGCGTCTAGAATGGCAGGGCTTAACATATCACCAAGTAAATGATCCAACATGGCTTGGCATGGTACCTACATGGATCTCTGGCTATGATATCATGATGCCACATTCCATTACTGCTGCTGTCAACCCAGATAAATATCAAAAAATGATTATATGTTCCACAATTATTTCCAACTATTTAATCAAGATGTGCAAAAAGAAAAAAATATATAGAAATGTATAACATAATATCACTACTAACATTTGGATGATAAAGGTAGGAAAGGACACTTAATTGAATTAAAAGTTCCACAAACAAATGAAAAACACAAAGGGAAGTAAAATTTGCACTCAACTCCACCCATGTGATAATCATACAAATGAACAAACCAAAAACCCCCAAATGGAATTGCATGTAAATAATAAATCTACAATAAATGCAACCTGTGGTACTAAACTTTATTACTGATAATGTTTTAACATCAGCAACTACTTTTGAGTGTCCTGTCACTTATTCATTGGTTCCAATCATTCTGACTATTTACTCATTGGTTCCTATAATTGGTCAGAAAATGGCAGAGAATAATTTGAACAGGTGATTCTTATCAGGTAAATTATTAGAGACTTAAAGGGAATGCAGGTACGCAGCAGAAATATGTTGGTCTGTGGTTCTTAAGGAGCAAAGGAAGGGCTGTATGAAGTTGTGTTCTGGAGTATCCCATCTATAGCCATGATGTGGAGGCACAGAAGGTATCCATGTGGCAGGGGTCACTTGTTGTGTTTACTTGTTTAAATTGGACAGTGGATTAATTGTGTGTAAATGCTCTTTTGCCTTTTAGGTTTTGGTTACTTCTCAGTGCAGTATTGCTGATGAAGGATGCAGCGGGTCAAGACGGTAAGTTAGATTAGACTATGCACATTGATGCTTTGTGCTTGCTCAAAGTTTTTAAAAAAGTAACTTTTTCCTTGTTTCCATTCAACCCCTGGCCCTCTTCCCAAATGTGGAATAAAATAAAAAACTGCTCCTCATCGGTATGGTGTAGTAGCATGGGATTCTGTGGCTCAGCCTGTAAAAGCCCCCTACCTTCATCGGCGGCCTGAGGTGGAAGATTTTAGTTCGAGTGTCGTAGCCATGGAGACTAGCTCTGTGGTCTCTGACCAAGATGTGAAATTCAGTGAGGTTGATGTTCAGTCAAACTGGGCTTCTGGCAGTCAACAAGGTTCCTCAGAGGTTCTAATTGAACGTGAATCTGCAGGCCCTTACCGGTCTGTTGTCCATCGTGACCAGAAGTTTCCTGGAGCTGTATCTGAAACCCAGCTGCTGGCTTCCTCTTCCGTTGATGCATGGAGCTCTGAACCTAGTGTTGCACTAGAAACCACTGAGTTGTCCAGTAGCCTTTTTAAACAAGGGCAGTTGCACCAGGGTTCTTCTGTCGGCTTGGACTCTGTATCCAGAGCTCAAGGCTTCCAGAGGCCGTACACTGGTTCATGGGTGCAAAAGGAAACCGTCCAGTCTGGTCCTAGCCACAGGGTTCCATCCTCAGGCCAGACAACACGCCCCCCTTATCGTGGTCCATCCCATCATCATCCTCGGGGCCCACAACGTGGCCTTCCTTTACACAGCAGGCCGTTAAGTAAGACGGACCCAGGTTTTGTACCTCAGACGAAATTGAGCCTCTCTTCTCTGGCTAGTGAAAGCCTCGGTGTGGGTCCAGCCAGGGATCCTCAACAAAGCGACAGGTGGCCCCCTACTTTGGTAGCAAGCAAATGGCAGCCGTCTAACCCCCAATCTGAGATGTGGGGTTCTGGTGTCCCCTCCACTGGCTACGACGTTGATGGGGATGATGCACAAAAAAGGCACGGGTTTCCTGGACGCCCACATTCCCAGGATATGCACAAAGGCCAGCACTCCGGCCCTTACCGCCCCTGGCAATGGTCTCCTCAATCCCACATGTGGGGTTCTGGTGTCCCCTCCACTGGCTATGACGTTGATGGGGATGATGCACGAAAAAGGCACTGGTTTCCTGGACGCCCACATTCCCAGGATATGCACAAAGGCCAGCACTCCGGCCCCTACCGCCCTTGGGAACAATCCCAGAGGTGGGGTTCTGGTGTCCCCTCCATTGGCTACGACGTTGATGGGGATGATTCACGAAAAAGGCACGGGTTTCCTGGACGCCCACATTCCCAGGATATGCACAAAGGCCAGCACTCCGGCCCCTACCGCCCTTGGGAACAATCCCAGAGGTGGGGTTCTGGTGTCCCCTCCACTGGCTACGACGTTGATGGGGATGATGCACGAAAAAGGCACTGGTTTCCTGGACGCCCACATTCCCAGGATATGCACAAAGGCCAGCACTCCGGCCCCTACCGCCCTTGGGAACAATCCCAGAGGTGGGGTTCTGGTGTCCCCTCCACTGGCTACGACGTTGATGGGGATGATGTACCAAAAAGGCACTGGTTTCCTGGACGCCCACATGCCCAGGATATGCTCAAAGGCCAGTCCTCTGGCCCATACCGCCCTCCAGGACAGACTGCCCAATCCCAGGTTTGAGGTTCTCATGTGCCCTCCAGCCATCCCTCTGGCAAGGAGGGGGCACGTAAAGGCTACAGCCATTATGACCGCTTGTATTCCTAAGGTACCGATCAATGCTAGTCTTTGAGCACATCAGACTGATGCCAGATGCTCAAGAAGATGCTCCTCCTGAATCTCGTACTGTAATGCTCAACCAATGAGGCCCTGCAAGTCAAACCTCATCCATCTGTTATGAATTGCTCAAAGGACTTTTCAGCAGCTACTCCATTGGGTGGGACCAGGATTATGTAACTTGAGGGTTTGATGCAGTCTTGAGATGCTGGATGGAGTGATCCTTCTCGTTCTGATTTTTGTGATTTAAATAAAACAAATTACAGTATTGCTGTCTCTGATTCAGTTCTATTTGCATTCAAACTGGTCGAAAAGGCACAACATCCAAGTGAAGGTTCGGCAACCACCTGGTTTTGCAATGTGGTGAATGCATGGGCAGTAACATACCATGTCGCACAGCCACTCTGGTCAGAACCAGGCTTCTTTAATGGGGTGGGCATTTGGGGTGAACTGAAGGGTCTTTGTGGGTGCAATATGTGAACCTTTTACCTGCTAGTGTTTTCAAAATGGTCAGTTTAGATGCCCTTACAACTGCAAGGATATTGGTGTGAACAAATGCTCGTTCTAAACCGGCCCAGCTCATGTGTACAAAATGAACCTGTCTGTCTGCTTAGGAAAGTATAGATCATGTATTTAAATTGGTCCTGGATTTCCAGGATCTACACCATCTTCTCCCACCCAGTACCTAGGAATTGGATCTGATGAAGTGGCCAACCACTTATGGTTACCAGATATCATAACTGGGTTTTCCATCCACCAGGTTTTTGTGAATTTTGAAAATGCACATGTGTGCACAACTTGATTAGAAAAAGGCCAAAATTTGAACATGATGCCCAATGTGAAGTAATGCCACACTTTCAAATCGCATTTAAATTCCAGGTCAGTTATTAATCAAGCTTAAAATTATTTGATGGGGGAATCTGTTCTGTGTAATCTAGACATTAAAGTACAACACCCAACTAAAATCACTTCAGTGACTGAATCAATTCCCATACCAGTCTGCAAACAGCTGGACATTTTCCATCACCCTTAAATGATGAGACATTACCGCACCAACTTGATTGTTGTATCTGGGGGAGTTTCACTGGAAGCAGTGTACAGTGAGTGGGTGTGCACTATCCGGGCTAATTGAACTGAATTAATCATATTTATTCATCTAAACAAGTTTACCCAATTCAGGGTCATTAAGCCTATACAGACAAGACACAAGGCAGGAGTCAACTGTGGACAGACCATCTTACACACACACACACACAGTGCTAACCAAAATACCACCCCACTACATTTATCTATCCTACTTAACATATCAATTAATTGATGTTCTTAATAATAGAATCAATCATTCCAGCAATTGATAAATGATTAGATTAATTCAACGTGATGCAATGTCTAAAAAAATGAAGTTGCCCCGATACCACAACCAATATTGTTAAACTATTACACTTTCTCCTAAATGTTTTATACAGTCAAAACAAGATACTTTGTAAATGTCAATTACCCTACAGTCAAAAACAACAAAGAAAATATAGACCAAGTGAAAGTAATACAAGTGTGTTTCATACCTGACAATAACTACACTACATAGCTGTTCACATTATGACATCACATTTGGGTTCCATGAACACGTTCATAAAAACAATGAACAGGCAAAGCGTCTAGAATGGCAGGGCTTAACATATCACCAAGTAAATGATCCAACATGGCTTGGCATGGTACCTACATGGATCTCTGGCTATGATATCATGATGCCACATTCCATTACTGCTGCTGTCAACCCAGATAAATATCAAAAAATGATTATATGTTCCACAATTATTTCCAACTATTTAATCAAGATGTGCAAAAAGAAAAAAATATATAGAAATGTATAACATAATATCACTACTAACATTTGGATGATAAAGGTAGGAAAGGACACTTAATTGAATTAAAAGTTCCACAAACAAATGAAAAACACAAAGGGAAGTAAAATTTGCACTCAACTCCACCCATGTGATAATCATACAAATGAACAAACCAAAAACCCCCAAATGGAATTGCATGTAAATAATAAATCTACAATAAATGCAACCTGTGGTACTAAACTTTATTACTGATAATGTTTTAACATCAGCAACTACTTTTGAGTGTCCTGTCACTTATTCATTGGTTCCAATCATTCTGACTATTTACTCATTGGTTCCTATAATTGGTCAGAAAATGGCAGAGAATAATTTGAACAGGTGATTCTTATCAGGTAAATTATTAGAGACTTAAAGGGAATGCAGGTACGCAGCAGAAATATGTTGGTCTGTGGTTCTTAAGGAGCAAAGGAAGGGCTGTATGAAGTTGTGTTCTGGAGTATCCCATCTATAGCCATGATGTGGAGGCACAGAAGGTATCCATGTGGCAGGGGTCACTTGTTGTGTTTACTTGTTTAAATTGGACAGTGGATTAATTGTGTGTAAATGCTCTTTTGCCTTTTAGGTTTTGGTTACTTCTCAGTGCAGTATTGCTGATGAAGGATGCAGCGGGTCAAGACGGTAAGTTAGATTAGACTATGCACATTGATGCTTTGTGCTTGCTCAAAGTTTTTAAAAAAGTAACTTTTTCCTTGTTTCCATTCAACCCCTGGCCCTCTTCCCAAATGTGGAATAAAATAAACTGCTCCTCATCGGTATGGTGTAGTAGCATGGGATTCTGTGGCTCAGCCTGTAAAAGCCCCCTACCTTCATCGGCGGCCTGAGGTGGAAGATTTTAGTTCGAGTGTCGTAGCCATGGAGACTAGCTCTGTGGTCTCTGACCAAGATGTGAAATTCAGTGAGGTTGATGTTCAGTCAAACTGGGCTTCTGGCAGTCAACAAGGTTCCTCAGAGGTTCTAATTGAACGTGAATCTGCAGGCCCTTACCGGTCTGTTGTCCATCGTGACCAGAAGTTTCCTGGAGCTGTATCTGAAACCCAGCTGCTGGCTTCCTCTTCCGTTGATGCATGGAGCTCTGAACCTAGTGTTGCACTAGAAACCACTGAGTTGTCCAGTAGCCTTTTTAAACAAGGGCAGTTGCACCAGGGTTCTTCTGTCGGCTTGGACTCTGTATCCAGAGCTCAAGGCTTCCAGAGGCCGTACACTGGTTCATGGGTGCAAAAGGAAACCGTCCAGTCTGGTCCTAGCCACAAGGTTCCATCCTCAGGCCAGACAACACGCCCCCCTTATCGTGGTCCATCCCATCATCCTCGGGGCCCACAACGTGGCCTTCCTTTACACAGCAGGCCGTTAAGTAAGACGGACCCAGGTTTTGTACCTCAGACGAAATTGAGCCTCTCTTCTCTGGCTAGTGAAAGCCTCGGTGTGGGTCCAGCCAGGGATCCTCAACAAAGCGACAGGTGGCCCCCTACTTGGGTAGCAAGCAAATGGCAGCCGTCTAACCCCCAATCTGAGATGTGGGGTTCTGGTGTCCCCTCCACTGGCTACGACGTTGATGGGGATGATGCACAAAAAAGGCACGGGTTTCCTGGACGCCCACATTCCCAGGATATGCACAAAGGCCAGCACTCCGGCCCTTACCGCCCCTGGCAATGGTCTCCTCAATCCCACATGTGGGGTTCTGGTGTCCCCTCCACTGGCTATGACGTTGATGGGGATGATGCACGAAAAAGGCACTGGTTTCCTGGACGCCCACATTCCCAGGATATGCACAAAGGCCAGCACTCCGGCCCCTACCGCCCTTGGGAACAATCCCAGAGGTGGGGTTCTGGTGTCCCCTCCACTGGCTACGACGTTGATGGGGATGATTCACGAAAAAGGCACGGGTTTCCTGGACGCCCACATTCCCAGGATATGCACAAAGGCCAGCACTCCGGCCCCTACCGCCCTTGGGAACAATCCCAGAGGTGGGGTTCTGGTGTCCCCTCCACTGGCTACGACGTTGATGGGGATGACGCACGAAAAAGGCACGGGTTTCCTGGACGCCCACATTCCCAGGATATGCACAAAGGCCAGCACTCCGGCCCCTACCGCCCTTGGGAACAATCCCAGAGGTGGGGTTCTGGTGTCCCCTCCACTGGCTACGACGTTGATGGGGATGATGCACGAAAAAGGCACTGGTTTCCTGGACGCCCACATTCCCAGGATATGCACAAAGGCCAGCACTCCGGCCCCTACCGCCCTTGGGAACAATCCCAGAGGTGGGGTTCTGGTGTCCCCTCCACTGGCTACGACGTTGATGGGGATGATGTACCAAAAAGGCACTGGTTTCCTGGACGCCCACATGCCCAGGATATGCTCAAAGGCCAGTCCTCTGGCCCATACCGCCCTCCAGGACAGACTGCCCAATCCCAGGTTTGAGGTTCTCATGTGCCCTCCAGCCATCCCTCTGGCAAGGAGGGGGCACGTAAAGGCTACAGCCATTATGACCGCTTGTATTCCTAAGGTACCGATCAATGCTAGTCTTTGAGCACATCAGACTGATGCCAGATGCTCAAGAAGATGCTCCTCCTGAATCTCGTACTGTAATGCTCAACCAATGAGGCCCTGCAAGTCAAACCTCATCCATCTGTTATGAATTCCTCAAAGGACTTTTCAGCAGCTACTCCATTGGGTGGGACCAGGATTATGTAACTTGAGGGTTTGATGCAGTCTTGAGATGCTGGATGGAGTGATCCTTCTCGTTCTGATTTTTGTGATTTAAATAAAACAAATTACAGTATTGCTGTCTCTGATTCAGTTCTATTTGCATTCAAACTGGTCGAAAAGGCACAACATCCAAGTGAAGGTTCGGCAACCACCTGGTTTTGCAATGTGGTGAATGCATGGGCAGTAACATACCATGTCGCACAGCCACTCTGGTCAGAACCAGGCTTCTTTAATGGGGTGGGCATTTGGGGTGAACTGAAGGGTCTTTGTGGGTGCAATATGTGAACCTTTTACCTGCTAGTGTTTTCAAAATGGTCAGTTTAGATGCCCTTACAACTGCAAGGATATTGCTGTGAACAAATGCTCGTTCTAAACCGGCCCAGCTCATGTGTACAAAATGAACCTGTCTGTCTGCTTAGGAAAGTATAGATCATGTATTTAAATTGGTCCTGGATTTCCAGGATCTACACCATCTTCTCCCACCCAGTACCTAGGAATTGGATCTGATGAAGTGGCCAACCACTTATGGTTACCAGATATCATAACTGGGTTTTCCATCCACCAGGTTTTTGTGAATTTTGAAAATGCACATGTGTGCACAACTTGATTAGAAAAAGGCCAAAATTTGAACATGATGCCCAATGTGAAGTAATGCCACACTTTCAAATCGCATTTAAATTCCAGGTCAGTTATTAATCAAGCTTAAAATTTTTTGATGGGGGAATCTGTTCTGTGTAATCTAGACATTAAAGTACAACACCCAACTAAAATCACTTCAGTGACTGAATCAATTCCCATACCAGTCTGCAAACAGCTGGACATTTTCCATCACCCTTAAATGATGAGACATTACCGCACCAACTTGATTGTTGTATCTGGGGGAGTTTCACTGGAAGCAGTGTACAGTGAGTGGGTGTGCACTATCCGGGCTAATTGAACTGAATTAATCATATTTATTCATCTAAACAAGTTTACCCAATTCAGGGTCATTAAGCCTATACAGACAAGACACAAGGCAGGAGTCAACTGTGGACAGACCATCTTACACACACACACACACAGTGCTAACCAAAATACCACCCCACTACATTTATCTATCCTACTTAACATATCAATTAATTGATGTTCTTAATAATAGAATCAATCATTCCAGCAATTGATAAATGATTAGATTAATTCAACGTGATGCAATGTCTAAAAAAATGAAGTTGCCCCGATACCACAACCAATATTGTTAAACTATTACACTTTCTCCTAAATGTTTTATACAGTCAAAACAAGATACTTTGTAAATGTCAATTACCCTACAGTCAAAAACAACAAAGAAAATATAGACCAAGTGAAAGTAATACAAGTGTGTTTCATACCTGACAATAACTACACTACATAGCTGTTCACATTATGACATCACATTTGGGTTCCATGAACACGTTCATAAAAACAATGAACAGGCAAAGCGTCTAGAATGGCAGGGCTTAACATATCACCAAGTAAATGATCCAACATGGCTTGGCATGGTACCTACATGGATCTCTGGCTATGATATCATGATGCCACATTCCATTACTGCTGCTGTCAACCCAGATAAATATCAAAAAATGATTATATGTTCCACAATTATTTCCAACTATTTAATCAAGATGTGCAAAAAGAAAAAAATATATAGAAATGTATAACATAATATCACTACTAACATTTGGATGATAAAGGTAGGAAAGGACACTTAATTGAATTAAAAGTTCCACAAACAAATGAAAAACACAAAGGGAAGTAAAATTTGCACTCAACTCCACCCATGTGATAATCATACAAATGAACAAACCAAAAACCCCCAAATGGAATTGCATGTAAATAATAAATCTACAATAAATGCAACCTGTGGTACTAAACTTTATTACTGATAATGTTTTAACATCAGCAACTACTTTTGAGTGTCCTGTCACTTATTCATTGGTTCCAATCATTCTGACTATTTACTCATTGGTTCCTATAATTGGTCAGAAAATGGCAGAGAATAATTTGAACAGGTGATTCTTATCAGGTAAATTATTAGAGACTTAAAGGGAATGCAGGTACGCAGCAGAAATATGTTGGTCTGTGGTTCTTAAGGAGCAAAGGAAGGGCTGTATGAAGTTGTGTTCTGGAGTATCCCATCTATAGCCATGATGTGGAGGCACAGAAGGTATCCATGTGGCAGGGGTCACTTGTTGTGTTTACTTGTTTAAATTGGACAGTGGATTAATTGTGTGTAAATGCTCTTTTGCCTTTTAGGTTTTGGTTACTTCTCAGTGCAGTATTGCTGATGAAGGATGCAGCGGGTCAAGACGGTAAGTTAGATTAGACTATGCACATTGATGCTTTGTGCTTGCTCAAAGTTTTTAAAAAAGTAACTTTTTCCTTGTTTCCATTCAACCCCTGGCCCTCTTCCCAAATGTGGAATAAAATAAACTGCTCCTCATCGGTATGGTGTAGTAGCATGGGATTCTGTGGCTCAGCCTGTAAAAGCCCCCTACCTTCATCGGCGGCCTGAGGTGGAAGATTTTAGTTCGAGTGTCGTAGCCATGGAGACTAGCTCTGTGGTCTCTGACCAAGATGTGAAATTCAGTGAGGTTGATGTTCAGTCAAACTGGGCTTCTGGCAGTCAACAAGGTTCCTCAGAGGTTCTAATTGAACGTGAATCTGCAGGCCCTTACCGGTCTGTTGTCCATCGTGACCAGAAGTTTCCTGGAGCTGTATCTGAAACCCAGCTGCTGGCTTCCTCTTCCGTTGATGCATGGAGCTCTGAACCTAGTGTTGCACTAGAAACCACTGAGTTGTCCAGTAGCCTTTTTAAACAAGGGCAGTTGCACCAGGGTTCTTCTGTCGGCTTGGACTCTGTATCCAGAGCTCAAGGCTTCCAGAGGCCGTACACTGGTTCATGGGTGCAAAAGGAAACCGTCCAGTCTGGTCCTAGCCACAAGGTTCCATCCTCAGGCCAGACAACACGCCCCCCTTATCGTGGTCCATCCCATCATCCTCGGGGCCCACAACGTGGCCTTCCTTTACACAGCAGGCCGTTAAGTAAGACGGACCCAGGTTTTGTACCTCAGACGAAATTGAGCCTCTCTTCTCTGGCTAGTGAAAGCCTCGGTGTGGGTCCAGCCAGGGATCCTCAACAAAGCGACAGGTGGCCCCCTACTTGGGTAGCAAGCAAATGGCAGCCGTCTAACCCCCAATCTGAGATGTGGGGTTCTGGTGTCCCCTCCACTGGCTACGACGTTGATGGGGATGATGCACAAAAAAGGCACGGGTTTCCTGGACGCCCACATTCCCAGGATATGCACAAAGGCCAGCACTCCGGCCCTTACCGCCCCTGGCAATGGTCTCCTCAATCCCACATGTGGGGTTCTGGTGTCCCCTCCACTGGCTATGACGTTGATGGGGATGATGCACGAAAAAGGCACTGGTTTCCTGGACGCCCACATTCCCAGGATATGCACAAAGGCCAGCACTCCGGCCCCTACCGCCCTTGGGAACAATCCCAGAGGTGGGGTTCTGGTGTCCCCTCCACTGGCTACGACGTTGATGGGGATGATTCACGAAAAAGGCACGGGTTTCCTGGACGCCCACATTCCCAGGATATGCACAAAGGCCAGCACTCCGGCCCCTACCGCCCTTGGGAACAATCCCAGAGGTGGGGTTCTGGTGTCCCCTCCACTGGCTACGACGTTGATGGGGATGACGCACGAAAAAGGCACGGGTTTCCTGGACGCCCACATTCCCAGGATATGCACAAAGGCCAGCACTCCGGCCCCTACCGCCCTTGGGAACAATCCCAGAGGTGGGGTTCTGGTGTCCCCTCCACTGGCTACGACGTTGATGGGGATGATGCACGAAAAAGGCACTGGTTTCCTGGACGCCCACATTCCCAGGATATGCACAAAGGCCAGCACTCCGGCCCCTACCGCCCTTGGGAACAATCCCAGAGGTGGGGTTCTGGTGTCCCCTCCACTGGCTACGACGTTGATGGGGATGATGTACCAAAAAGGCACTGGTTTCCTGGACGCCCACATGCCCAGGATATGCTCAAAGGCCAGTCCTCTGGCCCATACCGCCCTCCAGGACAGACTGCCCAATCCCAGGTTTGAGGTTCTCATGTGCCCTCCAGCCATCCCTCTGGCAAGGAGGGGGCACGTAAAGGCTACAGCCATTATGACCGCTTGTATTCCTAAGGTACCGATCAATGCTAGTCTTTGAGCACATCAGACTGATGCCAGATGCTCAAGAAGATGCTCCTCCTGAATCTCGTACTGTAATGCTCAACCAATGAGGCCCTGCAAGTCAAACCTCATCCATCTGTTATGAATTCCTCAAAGGACTTTTCAGCAGCTACTCCATTGGGTGGGACCAGGATTATGTAACTTGAGGGTTTGATGCAGTCTTGAGATGCTGGATGGAGTGATCCTTCTCGTTCTGATTTTTGTGATTTAAATAAAACAAATTACAGTATTGCTGTCTCTGATTCAGTTCTATTTGCATTCAAACTGGTCGAAAAGGCACAACATCCAAGTGAAGGTTCGGCAACCACCTGGTTTTGCAATGTGGTGAATGCATGGGCAGTAACATACCATGTCGCACAGCCACTCTGGTCAGAACCAGGCTTCTTTAATGGGGTGGGCATTTGGGGTGAACTGAAGGGTCTTTGTGGGTGCAATATGTGAACCTTTTACCTGCTAGTGTTTTCAAAATGGTCAGTTTAGATGCCCTTACAACTGCAAGGATATTGGTGTGAACAAATGCTCGTTCTAAACCGGCCCAGCTCATGTGTACAAAATGAACCTGTCTGTCTGCTTAGGAAAGTATAGATCATGTATTTAAATTGGTCCTGGATTTCCAGGATCTACACCATCTTCTCCCACCCAGTACCTAGGAATTGGATCTGATGAAGTGGCCAACCACTTATGGTTACCAGATATCATAACTGGGTTTTCCATCCACCAGGTTTTTGTGAATTTTGAAAATGCACATGTGTGCACAACTTGATTAGAAAAAGGCCAAAATTTGAACATGATGCCCAATGTGAAGTAATGCCACACTTTCAAATCGCATTTAAATTCCAGGTCAGTTATTAATCAAGCTTAAAATTATTTGATGGGGGAATCTGTTCTGTGTAATCTAGACATTAAAGTACAACACCCAACTAAAATCACTTCAGTGACTGAATCAATTCCCATACCAGTCTGCAAACAGCTGGACATTTTCCATCACCCTTAAATGATGAGACATTACCGCACCAACTTGATTGTTGTATCTGGGGGAGTTTCACTGGAAGCAGTGTACAGTGAGTGGGTGTGCACTATCCGGGCTAATTGAACTGAATTAATCATATTTATTCATCTAAACAAGTTTACCCAATTCAGGGTCATTAAGCCTATACAGACAAGACACAAGGCAGGAGTCAACTGTGGACAGACCATCTTACACACACACACACAGTGCTAACCAAAATACCACCCCACTACATTTATCTATCCTACTTAACATATCAATTAATTGATGTTCTTAATAATAGAATCAATCATTCCAGCAATTGATAAATGATTAGATTAATTCAACTTGATGCAATGTCTAAAAAAATGAAGTTGCCCCGATACCACAACCAATATTGTTAAACTATTACACTTTCTCCTAAATGTTTTATACAGTCAAAACAAGATACTTTGTAAATGTCAATTACCCTACAGTCAAAAACAACAAAGAAAATATAGACCAAGTGAAAGTAATACAAGTGTGTTTCATACCTGACAATAACTACACTACATAGCTGTTCACATTATGACATCACATTTGGGTTCCATGAACACGTTCATAAAAACAATGAACAGGCAAAGCGTCTAGAATGGCAGGGCTTAACATATCACCAAGTAAATGATCCAACATGGCTTGGCATGGTACCTACATGGATCTCTGGCTATGATATCATGATGCCACATTCCATTACTGCTGCTGTCAACCCAGATAAATATCAAAAAATGATTATATGTTCCACAATTATTTCCAACTATTTAATCAAGATGTGCAAAAAGAAAAAAATATATAGAAATGTATAACATAATATCACTACTAACATTTGGATGATAAAGGTAGGAAAGGACACTTAATTGAATTAAAAGTTCCACAAACAAATGAAAAACACAAAGGGAAGTAAAATTTGCACTCAACTCCACCCATGTGATAATCATACAAATGAACAAACCAAAAACCCCCAAATGGAATTGCATGTAAATAATAAATCTACAATAAATGCAACCTGTGGTACTAAACTTTATTACTGATAATGTTTTAACATCAGCAACTACTTTTGAGTGTCCTGTCACTTATTCATTGGTTCCAATCATTCTGACTATTTACTCATTGGTTCCTATAATTGGTCAGAAAATGGCAGAGAATAATTTGAACAGGTGATTCTTATCAGGTAAATTATTAGAGACTTAAAGGGAATGCAGGTACGCAGCAGAAATATGTTGGTCTGTGGTTCTTAAGGAGCAAAGGAAGGGCTGTATGAAGTTGTGTTCTGGAGTATCCCATCTATAGCCATGATGTGGAGGCACAGAAGGTATCCATGTGGCAGGGGTCACTTGTTGTGTTTACTTGTTTAAATTGGACAGTGGATTAATTGTGTGTAAATGCTCTTTTGCCTTTTAGGTTTTGGTTACTTCTCAGTGCAGTATTGCTGATGAAGGATGCAGCGGGTCAAGACGGTAAGTTAGATTAGACTATGCACATTGATGCTTTGTGCTTGCTCAAAGTTTTTAAAAAAGTAACTTTTTCCTTGTTTCCATTCAACCCCTGGCCCTCTTCCCAAATGTGGAATAAAATAAACTGCTCCTCATCGGTATGGTGTAGTAGCATGGGATTCTGTGGCTCAGCCTGTAAAAGCCCCCTACCTTCATCGGCGGCCTGAGGTGGAAGATTTTAGTTCGAGTGTCGTAGCCATGGAGACTAGCTCTGTGGTCTCTGACCAAGATGTGAAATTCAGTGAGGTTGATGTTCAGTCAAACTGGGCTTCTGGCAGTCAACAAGGTTCCTCAGAGGTTCTAATTGAACGTGAATCTGCAGGCCCTTACCGGTCTGTTGTCCATCGTGACCAGAAGTTTCCTGGAGCTGTATCTGAAACCCAGCTGCTGGCTTCCTCTTCCGTTGATGCATGGAGCTCTGAACCTAGTGTTGCACTAGAAACCACTGAGTTGTCCAGTAGCCTTTTTAAACAAGGGCAGTTGCACCAGGGTTCTTCTGTCGGCTTGGACTCTGTATCCAGAGCTCAAGGCTTCCAGAGGCCGTACACTGGTTCATGGGTGCAAAAGGAAACCGTCCAGTCTGGTCCTAGCCACAAGGTTCCATCCTCAGGCGAGACAACACACCCCCCTTATCGTGGTCCATCCCATCATCATCCTCGGGGCCCACAACGTGGCCTTCCTTTACACAGCAGGCCGTTAAGTAAGACGGACCCAGGTTTTGTACCTCAGACGAAATTGAGCCTCTCTTCTCTGGCTAGTGAAAGCCTCGGTGTGGGTCCAGCCAGGGATCCTCAACAAAGCGACAGGTGGCCCCCTACTTTGGTAGCAAGCAAATGGCAGCCGTCTAACCCCCAATCTGAGATGTGGGGTTCTGGTGTCCCCTCCACTGGCTACGACGTTGATGGGGATGATGCACAAAAAAGGCACGGGTTTCCTGGACGCCCACATTCCCAGGATATGCACAAAGGCCAGCACTCCGGCCCTTACCGCCCCTGGCAATGGTCTCCTCAATCCCACATGTGGGGTTCTGGTGTCCCCTCCACTGGCTATGACGTTGATGGGGATGATGCACGAAAAAGGCACTGGTTTCCTGGACGCCCACATTCCCAGGATATGCACAAAGGCCAGCACTCCGGCCCCTACCGCCCTTGGGAACAATCCCAGAGGTGGGGTTCTGGTGTCCCCTCCATTGGCTACGACGTTGATGGGGATGATTCACGAAAAAGGCACGGGTTTCCTGGACGCCCACATTCCCAGGATATGCACAAAGGCCAGCACTCCGGCCCCTACCGCCCTTGGGAACAATCCCAGAGGTGGGGTTCTGGTGTCCCCTCCACTGGCTACGACGTTGATGGGGATGACGCACGAAAAAGGCACGGGTTTCCTGGACGCCCACATTCCCAGGATATGCACAAAGGCCAGCACTCCGGCCCCTACCGCCCTTGGGAACAATCCCAGAGGTGGGGTTCTGGTGTCCCCTCCACTGGCTACGACGTTGATGGGGATGATGCACGAAAAAGGCACTGGTTTCCTGGACGCCCACATTCCCAGGATATGCACAAAGGCCAGCACTCCGGCCCCTACCGCCCTTGGGAACAATCCCAGAGGTGGGGTTCTGGTGTCCCCTCCACTGGCTACGACGTTGATGGGGATGATGTACCAAAAAGGCACTGGTTTCCTGGACGCCCACATGCCCAGGATATGCTCAAAGGCCAGTCCTCTGGCCCATACCGCCCTCCAGGACAGACTGCCCAATCCCAGGTTTGAGGTTCTTATGTGCCCTCCAGCCATCCCTCTGGCAAGGAGGGGGCATGTAAAGGCTACAGCCATTATGACCGCTTGTATTCCTAAGGTACCGATCAATGCTAGTCTTTGAGCACATCAGACTGATGCCAGATGCTCAAGAAGATGCTCCTCCTGAATCTCGTACTGTAATGCTCAACCAATGAGGCCCTGCAAGTCAAACCTCATCCATCTGTTATGAATTCCTCAAAGGACTTTTCAGCAGCTACTCCATTGGGTGGGACCAGGATTATGTAACTTGAGGGTTTGATGCAGTCTTGAGATGCTGGATGGAGTGATCCTTCTCGTTCTGATTTTTGTGATTTAAATAAAACAAATTACAGTATTGCTGTCTCTGATTCAGTTCTATTTGCATTCAAACTGGTCGAAAAGGCACAACATCCAAGTGAAGGTTCGGCAACCACCTGGTTTTGCAATGTGGTGAATGCATGGGCAGTAACATACCATGTCGCACAGCCACTCTGGTCAGAACCAGGCTTCTTTAATGGGGTGGGCATTTGGGGTGAACTGAAGGGTCTTTGTGGGTGCAATATGTGAACCTTTTACCTGCTAGTGTTTTCAAAATGGTCAGTTTAGATGCCCTTACAACTGCAAGGATATTGGTGTGAACAAATGCTCGTTCTAAACCGGCCCAGCTCATGTGTACAAAATGAACCTGTCTGTCTGCTTAGGAAAGTATAGATCATGTATTTAAATTGGTCCTGGATTTCCAGGATCTACACCATCTTCTCCCACCCAGTACCTAGGAATTGGATCTGATGAAGTGGCCAACCACTTATGGTTACCAGATATCATAACTGGGTTTTCCATCCACCAGGTTTTTGTGAATTTTGAAAATGCACATGTGTGCACAACTTGATTAGAAAAAGGCCAAAATTTGAACATGATGCCCAATGTGAAGTAATGCCACACTTTCAAATCGCATTTAAATTCCAGGTCAGTTATTAATCAAGCTTAAAATTATTTGATGGGGGAATCTGTTCTGTGTAATCTAGACATTAAAGTACAACACCCAACTAAAATCACTTCAGTGACTGAATCAATTCCCATACCAGTCTGCAAACAGCTGGACATTTTCCATCACCCTTAAATGATGAGACATTACCGCACCAACTTGATTGTTGTATCTGGGGGAGTTTCACTGGAAGCAGTGTACAGTGAGTGGGTGTGCACTATCCGGGCTAATTGAACTGAATTAATCATATTTATTCATCTAAACAAGTTTACCCAATTCAGGGTCATTAAGCCTATACAGACAAGACACAAGGCAGGAGTCAACTGTGGACAGACCATCTTACACACACACACACAGTGCTAACCAAAATACCACCCCACTACATTTATCTATCCTACTTAACATATCAATTAATTGATGTTCTTAATAATAGAATCAATCATTCCAGCAATTGATAAATGATTAGATTAATTCAACTTGATGCAATGTCTAAAAAATGAAGTTGCCCCGATACCACAACCAATATTGTTAAACTATTACACTTTCTCCTAAATGTTTTATACAGTCAAAACAAGATACTTTGTAAATGTCAATTACCCTACAGTCAAAAACAACAAAGAAAATATAGACCAAGTGAAAGTAATACAAGTGTGTTTCATACCTGACAATAACTACACTACATAGCTGTTCACATTATGACATCACATTTGGGTTCCATGAACACGTTCATAAAAACAATGAACAGGCAAAGCGTCTAGAATGGCAGGGCTTAACATATCACCAAGTAAATGATCCAACATGGCTTGGCATGGTACCTACATGGATCTCTGGCTATGATATCATGATGCCACATTCCATTACTGCTGCTGTCAACCCAGATAAATATCAAAAAATGATTATATGTTCCACAATTATTTCCAACTATTTAATCAAGATGTGCAAAAAGAAAAAAATATATAGAAATGTATAACATAATATCACTACTAACATTTGGATGATAAAGGTAGGAAAGGACACTTAATTGAATTAAAAGTTCCACAAACAAATGAAAAACACAAAGGGAAGTAAAATTTGCACTCAACTCCACCCATGTGATAATCATACAAATGAACAAACCAAAAACCCCCAAATGGAATTGCATGTAAATAATAAATCTACAATAAATGCAACCTGTGGTACTAAACTTTATTACTGATAATGTTTTAACATCAGCAACTACTTTTGAGTGTCCTGTCACTTATTCATTGGTTCCAATCATTCTGACTATTTACTCATTGGTTCCTATAATTGGTCAGAAAATGGCAGAGAATAATTTGAACAGGTGATTCTTATCAGGTAAATTATTAGAGACTTAAAGGGAATGCAGGTACGCAGCAGAAATATGTTGGTCTGTGGTTCTTAAGGAGCAAAGGAAGGGCTGTATGAAGTTGTGTTCTGGAGTATCCCATCTATAGCCATGATGTGGAGGCACAGAAGGTATCCATGTGGCAGGGGTCACTTGTTGTGTTTACTTGTTTAAATTGGACAGTGGATTAATTGTGTGTAAATGCTCTTTTGCCTTTTAGGTTTTGGTTACTTCTCAGTGCAGTATTGCTGATGAAGGATGCAGCGGGTCAAGACGGTAAGTTAGATTAGACTATGCACATTGATGCTTTGTGCTTGCTCAAAGTTTTTAAAAAAGTAACTTTTTCCTTGTTTCCATTCAACCCCTGGCCCTCTTCCCAAATGTGGAATAAAATAAAAAAACTGCTCCTCATCGGTATGGTGTAGTAGCATGGGATTCTGTGGCTCAGCCTGTAAAAGCCCCCTACCTTCATCGGCGGCCTGAGGTGGAAGATTTTAGTTCGAGTGTCATAGCCATGGAGACTAGCTCTGTGGTCTCTGACCAAGATGTGAAATTCAGTGAGGTTGATGTTCAGTCAAACTGGGCTTCTGGCAGTCAACAAGGTTCCTCAGAGTTTCTAATTGAACGTGAATCTGCAGGCCCTTACCGGTCTGTTGTCCATCGTGACCAGAAGTTTCCTGGAGCTGTATCTGAAACCCAGCTGCTGGCTTCCTCTTCCGTTGATGCATGGAGCTCTGAACCTAGTGTTGCACTAGAAACCACTGAGTTGTCCAGTAGCCTTTTTAAACAAGGGCAGTTGCACCAGGGTTCTTCTGTCGGCTTGGACTCTGTATCCAGAGCTCAAGGCTTCCAGAGGCCGTACACTGGTTCATGGGTGCAAAAGGAAACCGTCCAGTCTGGTCCTAGCCACAAGGTTCCATCCTCAGGCCAGACAACACGCCCCCCTTATCGTGGTCCATCCCATCATCATCCTCGGGGCCCACAACGTGGCCTTCCTTTACACAGCAGGCCGTTAAGTAAGACGGACCCAGGTTTTGTACCTCAGACGAAATTGAGCCTCTCTTCTCTGGCTAGTGAAAGCCTCGGTGTGGGTCCAGCCAGGGATCCTCAACAAAGCGACAGGTGGCCCCCTACTTTGGTAGCAAGCAAATGGCAGCCGTCTAACCCCCAATCTGAGATGTGGGGTTCTGGTGTCCCCTCCACTGGCTACGACGTTGATGGGGATGATGCACAAAAAAGGCACGGGTTTCCTGGACGCCCACATTCCCAGGATATGCACAAAGGCCAGCACTCCGGCCCTTACCGCCCCTGGCAATGGTCTCCTCAATCCCACATGTGGGGTTCTGGTGTCCCCTCCACTGGCTATGACGTTGATGGGGATGATGCACGAAAAAGGCACTGGTTTCCTGGACGCCCACATTCCCAGGATATGCACAAAGGCCAGCACTCCGGCCCCTACCGCCCTTGGGAACAATCCCAGAGGTGGGGTTCTGGTGTCCCCTCCATTGGCTATGACGTTGATGGGGATGATTCACGAAAAAGGCACGGGTTTCCTGGACGCCCACATTTCCAGGATATGCACAAAGGCCAGCACTCCGGCCCCTACCGCCCTTGGGAACAATCCCAGAGGTGGGGTTCTGGTGTCCCCTCCACTGGCTACGACGTTGATGGGGATGACGCACGAAAAAGGCACGGGTTTCCTGGACGCCCACATTCCCAGGATATGCACAAAGGCCAGCACTCCGGCCCCTACCGCCCTTGGGAACAATCCCAGAGGTGGGGTTCTGGTGTCCCCTCCACTGGCTACGACGTTGATGGGGATGATGCACGAAAAAGGCACTGGTTTCCTGGACGCCCACATTCCCAGGATATGCACAAAGGCCAGCACTCCGGCCCCTACCGCCCTTGGGAACAATCCCAGAGGTGGGGTTCTGGTGTCCCCTCCACTGGCTACGACGTTGATGGGGATGATGTACCAAAAAGGCACTGGTTTCCTGGACGCCCACATGCCCAGGATATGCTCAAAGGCCAGTCCTCTGGCCCATACCGCCCTCCAGGACAGACTGCCCAATCCCAGGTTTGAGGTTCTTATGTGCCCTCCAGCCATCCCTCTGGCAAGGAGGGGGCATGTAAAGGCTACAGCCATTATGACCGCTTGTATTCCTAAGGTACCGATCAATGCTAGTCTTTGAGCACATCAGACTGATGCCAGATGCTCAAGAAGATGCTCCTCCTGAATCTCGTACTGTAATGCTCAACCAATGAGGCCCTGCAAGTCAAACCTCATCCATCTGTTATGAATTCCTCAAAGGACTTTTCAGCAGCTACTCCATTGGGTGGGACCAGGATTATGTAACTTGAGGGTTTGATGCAGTCTTGAGATGCTGGATGGAGTGATCCTTCTCGTTCTGATTTTTGTGATTTAAATAAAACAAATTACAGTATTGCTGTCTCTGATTCAGTTCTATTTGCATTCAAACTGGTCGAAAAGGCACAACATCCAAGTGAAGGTTCGGCAACCACCTGGTTTTGCAATGTGGTGAATGCATGGGCAGTAACATACCATGTCGCACAGCCACTCTGGTCAGAACCAGGCTTCTTTAATGGGGTGGGCATTTGGGGTGAACTGAAGGGTCTTTGTGGGTGCAATATGTGAACCTTTTACCTGCTAGTGTTTTCAAAATGGTCAGTTTAGATGCCCTTACAACTGCAAGGATATTGGTGTGAACAAATGCTCGTTCTAAACCGGCCCAGCTCATGTGTACAAAATGAACCTGTCTGTCTGCTTAGGAAAGTATAGATCATGTATTTAAATTGGTCCTGGATTTCCAGGATCTACACCATCTTCTCCCACCCAGTACCTAGGAATTGGATCTGATGAAGTGGCCAACCACTTATGGTTACCAGATATCATAACTGGGTTTTCCATCCACCAGGTTTTTGTGAATTTTGAAAATGCACATGTGTGCACAACTTGATTAGAAAAAGGCCAAAATTTGAACATGATGCCCAATGTGAAGTAATGCCACACTTTCAAATCGCATTTAAATTCCAGGTCAGTTATTAATCAAGCTTAAAATTATTTGATGGGGGAATCTGTTCTGTGTAATCTAGACATTAAAGTACAACACCCAACTAAAATCACTTCAGTGACTGAATCAATTCCCATACCAGTCTGCAAACAGCTGGACATTTTCCATCACCCTTAAATGATGAGACATTACCGCACCAACTTGATTGTTGTATCTGGGGGAGTTTCACTGGAAGCAGTGTACAGTGAGTGGGTGTGCACTATCCGGGCTAATTGAACTGAATTAATCATATTTATTCATCTAAACAAGTTTACCCAATTCAGGGTCATTAAGCCTATACAGACAAGACACAAGGCAGGAGTCAACTGTGGACAGACCATCTTACACACACACACACACAGTGCTAACCAAAATACCACCCCACTACATTTATCTATCCTACTTAACATATCAATTAATTGATGTTCTTAATAATAGAATCAATAATTCCAGCAATTGATAAATGATTAGATTAATTCAACTTGATGCAATGTCTAAAAAATGAAGTTGCCCCGATACCACAACCAATATTGTTAAACTATTACACTTTCTCCTAAATGTTTTATACAGTCAAAACAAGATACTTTGTAAATGTCAATTACCCTACAGTCAAAAACAACAAAGAAAATATAGACCAAGTGAAAGTAATACAAGTGTGTTTCATACCTGACAATAACTACACTACATAGCTGTTCACATTATGACATCACATTTGGGTTCCATGAACACGTTCATAAAAACAATGAACAGGCAAAGCGTCTAGAATGGCAGGGCTTAACATATCACCAAGTAAATGATCCAACATGGCTTGGCATGGTACCTACATGGATCTCTGGCTATGATATCATGATGCCACATTCCATTACTGCTGCTGTCAACCCAGATAAATATCAAAAAATGATTATATGTTCCACAATTATTTCCAACTATTTAATCAAGATGTGCAAAAAGAAAAAAATATATAGAAATGTATAACATAATATCACTACTAACATTTGGATGATAAAGGTAGGAAAGGACACTTAATTGAATTAAAAGTTCCACAAACAAATGAAAAACACAAAGGGAAGTAAAATTTGCACTCAACTCCACCCATGTGATAATCATACAAATGAACAAACCAAAAACCCCCAAATGGAATTGCATGTAAATAATAAATCTACAATAAATGCAACCTGTGGTACTAAACTTTATTACTGATAATGTTTTAACATCAGCAACTACTTTTGAGTGTCCTGTCACTTATTCATTGGTTCCAATCATTCTGACTATTTACTCATTGGTTCCTATAATTGGTCAGAAAATGGCAGAGAATAATTTGAACAGGTGATTCTTATCAGGTAAATTATTAGAGACTTAAAGGGAATGCAGGTACGCAGCAGAAATATGTTGGTCTGTGGTTCTTAAGGAGCAAAGGAAGGGCTGTATGAAGTTGTGTTCTGGAGTATCCCATCTATAGCCATGATGTGGAGGCACAGAAGGTATCCATGTGGCAGGGGTCACTTGTTGTGTTTACTTGTTTAAATTGGACAGTGGATTAATTGTGTGTAAATGCTCTTTTGCCTTTTAGGTTTTGGTTACTTCTCAGTGCAGTATTGCTGATGAAGGATGCAGCGGGTCAAGACGGTAAGTTAGATTAGACTATGCACATTGATGCTTTGTGCTTGCTCAAAGTTTTTAAAAAAGTAACTTTTTCCTTGTTTCCATTCAACCCCTGGCCCTCTTCCCAAATGTGGAATAAAATAAAAAAACTGCTCCTCATCGGTATGGTGTAGTAGCATGGGATTCTGTGGCTCAGCCTGTAAAAGCCCCCTACCTTCATCGGCGGCCTGAGGTGGAAGATTTTAGTTCGAGTGTCATAGCCATGGAGACTAGCTCTGTGGTCTCTGACCAAGATGTGAAATTCAGTGAGGTTGATGTTCAGTCAAACTGGGCTTCTGGCAGTCAACAAGGTTCCTCAGAGTTTCTAATTGAACGTGAATCTGCAGGCCCTTACCGGTCTGTTGTCCATCGTGACCAGAAGTTTCCTGGAGCTGTATCTGAAACCCAGCTGCTGGCTTCCTCTTCCGTTGATGCATGGAGCTCTGAACCTAGTGTTGCACTAGAAACCACTGAGTTGTCCAGTAGCCTTTTTAAACAAGGGCAGTTGCACCAGGGTTCTTCTGTCGGCTTGGACTCTGTATCCAGAGCTCAAGGCTTCCAGAGGCCGTACACTGGTTCATGGGTGCAAAAGGAAACCGTCCAGTCTGGTCCTAGCCACAAGGTTCCATCCTCAGGCCAGACAACACGCCCCCCTTATCGTGGTCCATCCCATCATCATCCTCGGGGCCCACAACGTGGCCTTCCTTTACACAGCAGGCCGTTAAGTAAGACGGACCCAGGTTTTGTACCTCAGACGAAATTGAGCCTCTCTTCTCTGGCTAGTGAAAGCCTCAGTGTGGGTCCAGCCAGGGATCCTCAACAAAGCGACAGGTGGCCCCCTACTTTGGTAGCAAGCAAATGGCAGCCGTCTAACCCCCAATCTGAGATGTGGGGTTCTGGTGTCCCCTCCACTGGCTACGACGTTGATGGGGATGATGCACAAAAAAGGCACGGGTTTCCTGGACGCCCACATTCCCAGGATATGCACAAAGGCCAGCACTCCGGCCCTTACCGCCCCTGGCAATGGTCTCCTCAATCCCACATGTGGGGTTCTGGTGTCCCCTCCACTGGCTATGACGTTGATGGGGATGATGCACGAAAAAGGCACTGGTTTCCTGGACGCCCACATTCCCAGGATATGCACAAAGGCCAGCACTCCGGCCCCTACCGCCCTTGGGAACAATCCCAGAGGTGGGGTTCTGGTGTCCCCTCCATTGGCTACGACGTTGATGGGGATGATTCACGAAAAAGGCACGGGTTTCCTGGACGCCCACATTCCCAGGATATGCACAAAGGCCAGCACTCCGGCCCCTACCGCCCTTGGGAACAATCCCAGAGGTGGGGTTCTGGTGTCCCCTCCACTGGCTACGACGTTGATGGGGATGACGCACGAAAAAGGCACGGGTTTCCTGGACGCCCACATTCCCAGGATATGCACAAAGGCCAGCACTCCGGCCCCTACCGCCCTTGGGAACAATCCCAGAGGTGGGGTTCTGGTGTCCCCTCCACTGGCTACGACGTTGATGGGGATGATGCACGAAAAAGGCACTGGTTTCCTGGACGCCCACATTCCCAGGATATGCACAAAGGCCAGCACTCCGGCCCCTACCGCCCTTGGGAACAATCCCAGAGGTGGGGTTCTGGTGTCCCCTCCACTGGCTACGACGTTGATGGGGATGATGTACCAAAAAGGCACTGGTTTCCTGGACGCCCACATGCCCAGGATATGCTCAAAGGCCAGTCCTCTGGCCCATACCGCCCTCCAGGACAGACTGCCCAATCCCAGGTTTGAGGTTCTTATGTGCCCTCCAGCCATCCCTCTGGCAAGGAGGGGGCATGTAAAGGCTACAGCCATTATGACCGCTTGTATTCCTAAGGTACCGATCAATGCTAGTCTTTGAGCACATCAGACTGATGCCAGATGCTCAAGAAGATGCTCCTCCTGAATCTCGTACTGTAATGCTCAACCAATGAGGCCCTGCAAGTCAAACCTCATCCATCTGTTATGAATTGCTCAAAGGACTTTTCAGCAGCTACTCCATTGGGTGGGACCAGGATTATGTAACTTGAGGGTTTGATGCAGTCTTGAGATGCTGGATGGAGTGATCCTTCTCGTTCTGATTTTTGTGATTTAAATAAAACAAATTACAGTATTGCTGTCTCTGATTCAGTTCTATTTGCATTCAAACTGGTCGAAAAGGCACAACATCCAAGTGAAGGTTCGGCAACCACCTGGTTTTGCAATGTGGTGAATGCATGGGCAGTAACATACCATGTCGCACAGCCACTCTGGTCAGAACCAGGCTTCTTTAATGGGGTGGGCATTTGGGGTGAACTGAAGGGTCTTTGTGGGTGCAATATGTGAACCTTTTACCTGCTAGTGTTTTCAAAATGGTCAGTTTAGATGCCCTTACAACTGCAAGGATATTGGTGTGAACAAATGCTCGTTCTAAACCGGCCCAGCTCATGTGTACAAAATGAACCTGTCTGTCTGCTTAGGAAAGTATAGATCATGTATTTAAATTGGTCCTGGATTTCCAGGATCTACACCATCTTCTCCCACCCAGTACCTAGGAATTGGATCTGATGAAGTGGCCAACCACTTATGGTTACCAGATATCATAACTGGGTTTTCCATCCACCAGGTTTTTGTGAATTTTGAAAATGCACATGTGTGCACAACTTGATTAGAAAAAGGCCAAAATTTGAACATGATGCCCAATGTGAAGTAATGCCACACTTTCAAATCGCATTTAAATTCCAGGTCAGTTATTAATCAAGCTTAAAATTATTTGATGGGGGAATCTGTTCTGTGTAATCTAGACATTAAAGTACAACACCCAACTAAAATCACTTCAGTGACTGAATCAATTCCCATACCAGTCTGCAAACAGCTGGACATTTTCCATCACCCTTAAATGATGAGACATTACCGCACCAACTTGATTGTTGTATCTGGGGGAGTTTCACTGGAAGCAGTGTACAGTGAGTGGGTGTGCACTATCCGGGCTAATTGAACTGAATTAATCATATTTATTCATCTAAACAAGTTTACCCAATTCAGGGTCATTAAGCCTATACAGACAAGACACAAGGCAGGAGTCAACTGTGGACAGACCATCTTACACACACACACACACAGTGCTAACCAAAATACCACCCCACTACATTTATCTATCCTACTTAACATATCAATTAATTGATGTTCTTAATAATAGAATCAATAATTCCAGCAATTGATAAATGATTAGATTAATTCAACTTGATGCAATGTCTAAAAAATGAAGTTGCCCCGATACCACAACCAATATTGTTAAACTATTACACTTTCTCCTAAATGTTTTATACAGTCAAAACAAGATACTTTGTAAATGTCAATTACCCTACAGTCAAAAACAACAAAGAAAATATAGACCAAGTGAAAGTAATACAAGTGTGTTTCATACCTGACAATAACTACACTACATAGCTGTTCACATTATGACATCACATTTGGGTTCCATGAACACGTTCATAAAAACAATGAACAGGCAAAGCGTCTAGAATGGCAGGGCTTAACATATCACCAAGTAAATGATCCAACATGGCTTGGCATGGTACCTACATGGATCTCTGGCTATGATATCATGATGCCACATTCCATTACTGCTGCTGTCAACCCAGATAAATATCAAAAAATGATTATATGTTCCACAATTATTTCCAACTATTTAATCAAGATGTGCAAAAAGAAAAAAATATATAGAAATGTATAACATAATATCACTACTAACATTTGGATGATAAAGGTAGGAAAGGACACTTAATTGAATTAAAAGTTCCACAAACAAATGAAAAACACAAAGGGAAGTAAAATTTGCACTCAACTCCACCCATGTGATAATCATACAAATGAACAAACCAAAAACCCCCAAATGGAATTGCATGTAAATAATAAATCTACAATAAATGCAACCTGTGGTACTAAACTTTATTACTGATAATGTTTTAACATCAGCAACTACTTTTGAGTGTCCTGTCACTTATTCATTGGTTCCAATCATTCTGACTATTTACTCATTGGTTCCTATAATTGGTCAGAAAATGGCAGAGAATAATTTGAACAGGTGATTCTTATCAGGTAAATTATTAGAGACTTAAAGGGAATGCAGGTACGCAGCAGAAATATGTTGGTCTGTGGTTCTTAAGGAGCAAAGGAAGGGCTGTATGAAGTTGTGTTCTGGAGTATCCCATCTATAGCCATGATGTGGAGGCACAGAAGGTATCCATGTGGCAGGGGTCACTTGTTGTGTTTACTTGTTTAAATTGGACAGTGGATTAATTGTGTGTAAATGCTCTTTTGCCTTTTAGGTTTTGGTTACTTCTCAGTGCAGTATTGCTGATGAAGGATGCAGCGGGTCAAGACGGTAAGTTAGATTAGACTATGCACATTGATGCTTTGTGCTTGCTCAAAGTTTTTAAAAAAGTAACTTTTTCCTTGTTTCCATTCAACCCCTGGCCCTCTTCCCAAATGTGGAATAAAATAAAAAAACTGCTCCTCATCGGTATGGTGTAGTAGCATGGGATTCTGTGGCTCAGCCTGTAAAAGCCCCCTACCTTCATCGGCGGCCTGAGGTGGAAGATTTTAGTTCGAGTGTCATAGCCATGGAGACTAGCTCTGTGGTCTCTGACCAAGATGTGAAATTCAGTGAGGTTGATGTTCAGTCAAACTGGGCTTCTGGCAGTCAACAAGGTTCCTCAGAGTTTCTAATTGAACGTGAATCTGCAGGCCCTTACCGGTCTGTTGTCCATCGTGACCAGAAGTTTCCTGGAGCTGTATCTGAAACCCAGCTGCTGGCTTCCTCTTCCGTTGATGCATGGAGCTCTGAACCTAGTGTTGCACTAGAAACCACTCAGTTGTCCAGTAGCCTTTTTAAACAAGGGCAGTTGCACCAGGGTTCTTCTGTCGGCTTGGACTCTGTATCCAGAGCTCAAGGCTTCCAGAGGCCGTACACTGGTTCATGGGTGCAAAAGGAAACCGTCCAGTCTGGTCCTAGCCACAAGGTTCCATCCTCAGGCCAGACAACACGCCCCCCTTATCGTGGTCCATCCCATCATCATCCTCGGGGCCCACAACGTGGCCTTCCTTTACACAGCAGGCCGTTAAGTAAGACGGACCCAGGTTTTGTACCTCAGACGAAATTGAGCCTCTCTTCTCTGGCTAGTGAAAGCCTCGGTGTGGGTCCAGCCAGGGATCCTCAACAAAGCGACAGGTGGCCCCCTACTTTGGTAGCAAGCAAATGGCAGCCGTCTAACCCCCAATCTGAGATGTGGGGTTCTGGTGTCCCCTCCACTGGCTACGACGTTGATGGGGATGATGCACAAAAAAGGCACGGGTTTCCTGGACGCCCACATTCCCAGGATATGCACAAAGGCCAGCACTCCGGCCCTTACCGCCCCTGGCAATGGTCTCCTCAATCCCACATGTGGGGTTCTGGTGTCCCCTCCACTGGCTATGACGTTGATGGGGATGATGCACGAAAAAGGCACTGGTTTCCTGGACGCCCACATTCCCAGGATATGCACAAAGGCCAGCACTCCGGCCCCTACCGCCCTTGGGAACAATCCCAGAGGTGGGGTTCTGGTGTCCCCTCCATTGGCTATGACGTTGATGGGGATGATTCACGAAAAAGGCACGGGTTTCCTGGACGCCCACATTTCCAGGATATGCACAAAGGCCAGCACTCCGGCCCCTACCGCCCTTGGGAACAATCCCAGAGGTGGGGTTCTGGTGTCCCCTCCACTGGCTACGACGTTGATGGGGATGACGCACGAAAAAGGCACGGGTTTCCTGGACGCCCACATTCCCAGGATATGCACAAAGGCCAGCACTCCGGCCCCTACCGCCCTTGGGAACAATCCCAGAGGTGGGGTTCTGGTGTCCCCTCCACTGGCTACGACGTTGATGGGGATGATGCACGAAAAAGGCACTGGTTTCCTGGACGCCCACATTCCCAGGATATGCACAAAGGCCAGCACTCCGGCCCCTACCGCCCTTGGGAACAATCCCAGAGGTGGGGTTCTGGTGTCCCCTCCACTGGCTACGACGTTGATGGGGATGATGTACCAAAAAGGCACTGGTTTCCTGGACGCCCACATGCCCAGGATATGCTCAAAGGCCAGTCCTCTGGCCCATACCGCCCTCCAGGACAGACTGCCCAATCCCAGGTTTGAGGTTCTTATGTGCCCTCCAGCCATCCCTCTGGCAAGGAGGGGGCATGTAAAGGCTACAGCCATTATGACCGCTTGTATTCCTAAGGTACCGATCAATGCTAGTCTTTGAGCACATCAGACTGATGCCAGATGCTCAAGAAGATGCTCCTCCTGAATCTCGTACTGTAATGCTCAACCAATGAGGCCCTGCAAGTCAAACCTCATCCATCTGTTATGAATTGCTCAAAGGACTTTTCAGCAGCTACTCCATTGGGTGGGACCAGGATTATGTAACTTGAGGGTTTGATGCAGTCTTGAGATGCTGGATGGAGTGATCCTTCTCGTTCTGATTTTTGTGATTTAAATAAAACAAATTACAGTATTGCTGTCTCTGATTCAGTTCTATTTGCATTCAAACTGGTCGAAAAGGCACAACATCCAAGTGAAGGTTCGGCAACCACCTGGTTTTGCAATGTGGTGAATGCATGGGCAGTAACATACCATGTCGCACAGCCACTCTGGTCAGAACCAGGCTTCTTTAATGGGGTGGGCATTTGGGGTGAACTGAAGGGTCTTTGTGGGTGCAATATGTGAACCTTTTACCTGCTAGTGTTTTCAAAATGGTCAGTTTAGATGCCCTTACAACTGCAAGGATATTGGTGTGAACAAATGCTCGTTCTAAACCGGCCCAGCTCATGTGTACAAAATGAACCTGTCTGTCTGCTTAGGAAAGTATAGATCATGTATTTAAATTGGTCCTGGATTTCCAGGATCTACACCATCTTCTCCCACCCAGTACCTAGGAATTGGATCTGATGAAGTGGCCAACCACTTATGGTTACCAGATATCATAACTGGGTTTTCCATCCACCAGGTTTTTGTGAATTTTGAAAATGCACATGTGTGCACAACTTGATTAGAAAAAGGCCAAAATTTGAACATGATGCCCAATGTGAAGTAATGCCACACTTTCAAATCGCATTTAAATTCCAGGTCAGTTATTAATCAAGCTTAAAATTATTTGATGGGGGAATCTGTTCTGTGTAATATAGACATTAAAGTACATCACCCAACTAAAATCACTTCAGTGACTGAATCAATTCCCATACCAGTCTGCAAACAGCTGGACATTTTCCATCACCCTTAAATGATGAGACATTACCGCACCAACTTGATTGTTGTATCTGGGGGAGTGGGTGAGTGGGTGTGCACTATCTGGGCTAATTGAACTGAATTAATCATATTTATTCATCTAAACAAGTTTACCCAATTCGGGGTCAGGGTCATTAAGCCTATACAGTGAAGACACAAGGCAGGAGTCAACTGTGGACAGACCATCTTGCGTACACACAGTGTTAACCAAAATGTTGCACTACTACAATCATCTACTGTACTTAATATAGTTTACTAAAGTTTATTAATAACAATATTTTACCCTTAATTTCTCAATTACCAGAATTTTTATATTGCTAAGTTAATTCAACTTGAAAAAGAAATAATAGCATTTTGTAAATACCATGTCTGCAGTAGGCAAAAGTAACTTCCCTAAACCACAACCAACACTATTATACTTTCTTGTGCAGTATTTATTTACTGCTGTAAAATAACCACCAGGAGCACCCAACCTCAAAATAAAACCATAATATACCAGTTAAGAGAACATAAGTATTTATTAACTCAGGCATTAAAATACTTTTATCTTGATTTGGCAGCTCGAGAAGAACATTTTCTAACTGCTTCATACACACTAATCCCTTAATGCTACACCCCTACACTCTGGCAGGAAAAGTCCCCAGTCCCAGGTCTTCTCCGCTCCTGTCTTCACAGATTCTCTTGTGATCCACTCCAACACACACACGTCTCAGCTTACAAGAGGCTGAGGAACTAACTGACTAAGAGCATGATAAGGACAGAAAATCATTCAGCTGGGATTAGGACAGAGCATCAGGGGGGGTTAAGAGGAGTCTCCAGAACAGAGGAATTTCACCGTAGATTCTCCGACTGGATCAGCTCTGTGATTAGTTGTATGGTCTTCTCATCTGAGGAAGGAGCAGAGGTGAATACTTAAACCAAAGCTCCTCACTGAGTGCACAGAGCGGCACGCTGGTGAACGGGCTCAGAAGGAAGATGCGTTCTGAAGATGGGAAATACCTTCCATGTGCATTCTGGGGTTCGCTAGTTTCTGCTCCAAAAGCGAATCCATGAGCTGGCGGAGATGCTTAAAAATCACTCCAATTCTCACAGGAGCCTTGACAGGGAAATAAACAATTTTTTTTGTTTTGCATTCAAATACCAGGCTATAAAATAAACACTTCAATGTGTTTTCCTAAGACGTTTTACGTTCAAATACCCTGCTGCAAAAACACATCACTGTATCCGCCAAAGAGTTTTTACATACAAAGATTAGCCTAAACCTAACCCATTAGTTATTCTGGGGTATAGCTCAGATACAACCGCTGTCGAAAATAAAAGCTAAGCTTAACACAAACACAAAAACAACAAAAATCACTCTAACCTGGAAGAGAATCCATCCATCCACAGAGGTGAGTCTTTCACGATGCTGAACATCAATGTCCCCCCCAAACAGCAGGATGGGGAAAGGGGAGACCAGGGTGGTGTCCCTCAGGTACACCTTTGAGTACTTCACCTGGGAATGCACAAGCAGATGAACATGACATGGCTGGGTCTTTCTACCCTAACACACCTGATTCAACACAGCTAAATGAACCTGCTCAATGAATACATGACCAAGCCTATGAAGGGCTTAGTAAACTATCTGAGCCAGGCGTGATAATCTACTCAGGTCCCCAGAACAGAAGCTGAGAGAGCTGGGTTTGGACCTGCCCCAATGTTCTAACACACATACGTCCAAGAGCCAAAGATTCCACTTAGTGAAATGCAGGAGGAACTATTCTTCACATGGTTTCAAACACGCAAAGGACTGCAAAATGAGTACAGGTTTGAACATCCTCTCAGGGATAGAAGACGACCCAACAGCTTTGAAGGTCTGCTCTGTTCTCACCTTCTCCTGGAAGAGGAGCCAGCCGTGCGTGTGGAGGGTGCGGTTGACGGAGGAAGGGTGGACTTGGGCTTTGCCCTGCGCCGTGTCCACCATGCACACCACGCGCTCCTGCGGGTCCACGGAGGGTGTGGCAAGGACACGCCCCACGCTGTCATACAGGCCTGCTGTAAGCACTGCCACCAGCACCGGGATGTTTTGCTTGGGCAGCGAGATGGGGCACTGGGCTTCGCCACGGCGACGGCGCCCACCGGGCAGGACGGTTGACGTGCTGGAGAAGCCTGTTTGCTCCACCATCTGGACCAGCTCCTGTTTCACATTCTGATGGGAAAAAAATCCCTCTAAAGCAGCGTTTAAAAGGCCTGTGTCAGAGGCATCATCCCGCACCACGAGACCATTGTTATTGGTCATTTATTTTCCAGCGCATAATGACAAAAATACTTCTCCGTTTTGTCCGCTCAAAAAGAGACCTCAGAGCTCTAAAGAACAGCTTTTGAGCAAATCAGACATGGGCAGCCCAAGAGAGAATGGGCATCACCTCGATGGTGATGAGCGAAGTGCGGCTGAGGAAGTGCGTCCTACAGTAGGCCATCTCAGAGCGCATGCCTTCCCGGCGAGCACGCTGCCACCTGCACAAGACAGCAAACGAAGAGACAGCTTAAAAAAGAAGGGAGCACCCCTAAAGACCGGACAGACTGAAACTTGTAGATTTCATAGGCTTTTGTTTTTTCTTTGCTCTAGGCTGTTGTCATCAGGGGTTTTGACAATGAAGATGATACCTCTTTAACCATATTGGGAGATTTCAGATCGAAATCAGAGGCACTGTTTTGTATTAGCAAAGGTTTGTTAACCACCAGGTCTCTTCCGAGATGTAGGTCCCCAGGTTGGACAGTTTCCAGCACACCTGGTCCTAGTGTTGGATCTACTGTGGCTGGAACTAATGCCTGCAGAGTATGAGGAGCATGGTGCATTTACCCAAGGTAGGCGTTGTAGATGGTGAGGTGATCGGAGTTGGCGATAGCTAGGGAATCCTTGGCCAGGTTGGCCTCCTCTTTACGGCTCATGGGAGTGGTGAAAGGAGACTTCTCAGATATAGCTGCAGCTATGGTGGCCTGTTGGAATTGAAACGAAGCACTGAAGCTGGGTATGTGAAATCATTTAAAATCTATCAAGACTAGGGGTGACCTGCAATAGTCGCTGATTATAGTCAACTATACCCCTAGTCGACTATGAACGTCATAGTCAAATGTACTATTCTAACTGCATGGGGGTGCCCAAGGATGCTGCTAAGCATTAGTTGTTACATGAAATGTCTTTATTTTCATTATATATAGCCTTTTGTCAAATAAAATCATCCTAATTTCTGTTAATAAATATTTTAAAATTATGTGTGCGCATTAACAATAGGCATCTTCCTTACTACACATTAATAAATCACACCCTGCAGTTGCACAATCCAAATGAGCGGAGCTGAACACGCTACAGGAGAGTCAGCATCTGCAGAGATTATAATGGCTACTAAAAAAACTTCAAAAGTGTGGGAGTATTTTGAAAAATATAAAGATGAATCAAACAAAGTAAAGTGCAAGTTATGTCATCTTTCATTTCACACAACAACAACCAGCATGTCATACCATTTAAAACGCGTAAGGTGAAAAAAAAACAGTTCAGCCATTTGTCGTTTCGGTCATGTCGTGTCGTCTCGGCAAGTAGGCTATTTTTTGTTTGCTTTTTATACCCCGTTACTTGAACCTTTACTTATAATTTTTTGCTGTTCTGTGGCAATTTTTTTTTTTATTTTCAGGCAGGCATATTTTATTTAAAATATTTTTGACATTTTGCACAGTGCCTGTCTGACAGTTCGATATGCGCACTGTACACTGACTTTTTTGTTAATGTTCTCTAACGTTTCATAAATAAATAAATAAATGCTGAATAAAGCTAACCTACCATGTTTATTCATTTATCTGAGTGTTTTAGGTTTTTTACTTTGAAGTGGAAAAAAGTCCTGAATGAGAACGGGATCCTGTTTAAGGTGCTCAAAAAAATAAACCTCGATTCGACTATTAATCGACTAAAGGGAAAATCTGACGAATCAGATTCGACTATGAAAATCCTTAGTTGAAGACACCTCTAGTCAAGACCATCATAAACCATGCAGATTCAGCATAATTCATGCACTGTTTGGCAGATGTAGGAGTGAGGTTCCTTTCCCAGGACACGAGAGAGCCGTCAAGGCCTTTTCTCATGTCTTTAATAATGAAAGCCAAAGAAAGCGAGCTAATCTTCTCATGAGCCAATAAACCACTGCCCCCAGAACCCTCAACCTATGCCTGACCTCGCCCTACATCTACACCTGACCCTGCCTTAACCCCCATGTCTGAACTCACAATTGGCTCCAGGCATCCCAAGATGGCACCAAATATGAGCATCTTGCCAATCTTGACATTGACAGGCAAGCAGGCAAGGTGGTGTCCTAGCGGCGTGAGGGTGTGGCTTTCTCTGTGACAGGCGCCAATCTTCCTCAAGAGACTGACAGCATTACACACAGCCTGCTGCAGGGGAGGGTCCAGAGCACGAGACAGGAAGTCCTCCGGCGAGCCATACTCACACTTCTACACACACACACACACATACACACACACACACACACACACAGAAATACAACTTAATGTGAAATGTACAAGGCACAGAGAAGGAGACAGTGAGTGACTTAAAGATGTGAAACTGAGAGTAAGGGAGTGAAACTCTCTCTGACCTCAGAAGCAGTAGTGTTATCGTGTGAAAGTGTGTACATTTAAGTGTAAACATTTACATCTGAAAAATGGTGAAATGTTCCTTTAGATGACCACAAGCTGTTTATGACTACCATAATTTTTGTAACCAAGTACATTACCATAGTGTCAATGTTACATTAACATGTTTGTTACCATAATGTGCGTGTTCCATTACCATTATGTGAAGGCAGAGCTCCTCTAATGGTACCCTCAGAATCTCAGGTTTGGAGTATTCGTTGAAGCTAATGAATCTGACAGACACAAACCCATCAGGACTGTTATGCACCTTTCACACATCCAAGCACTACAGGCCCATCCCTTACAGGTGAGATAATCAGGTCAATGTCTTTACACACTTGGATTTGGGGTAGAGGCGGAAGCAAAAGCCATTCCTCACACGCCCTGCCCTGCCCTGCCTCTGGAGAGCGCTGGCTTTGCTCACGAAGGTCTCCACCAAGGAGCTCATCTGACTGCCTTCGTGATACCTGAACACCAGACAAAAACACATCAGAACCTACATTTAAGTGTGCTGAGCTATGGTCAGTTTGAGCATTTTTACATCCTAATATACATGTACAAATAAGCTGAATAAACCTGATTATAGCACAGCTCTCAATCTAAAATGATTTATAGATATGGGTTCACAGACTGAATTTAAAAAGCACTTCACTGTAGTAGCCATATCTAACCCCGTGCATTTGAATCGAGAATAAATTAAAAGCCAGTGAACTTGGCTGACCGATTCTCTTTCGTTTTCCCTGTGTCAATGACAAACACCACATCTGGAATGGTCACTCCAGTCTCAGCGATGTTTGTGGAAAGCACAATCTGAAAACAAAACAAACAGGACATTTTCACTACTACAGCCCAATGTGTCTAACCACTGCAGTTGCCATGTCCCCACTGTACCTTTCTCACACCAGAAGGGGGCACTCTGAAAGCAGCAGCTTGGTCCTGAGAGGAAAGCGTAGAGTGGAGAGCTACCAGCATGTATCTACAGCAACAGAGAAATAAACAGACATATTAAATTGTAGCATTAAGACTACTGATTTGGCACCTGACAGAGAAGAGTCTAATCTGGATGTAGGAAAGTTTCAGTAAGGTTCACCTGTCCTTGGAGCTGAATCTTTTGTCTGTGGTCAGTAGGTCATAGAGCTGCTGAATGTGAGCCAATCCAGGCAGAAACACCAGCACAGCGCCATCTACTGTCCCAAACTGGGGTGCTTTATCTGAAGCCAAGAGATGAGGTTACCAGAGTAAGAATTTGATTATCAACTAGCACAGAAGAAAGAAACAAGTGTGCACATGTGTCTGTGTTCATTCTCTACAAATCCAACCTCGACAGCAAGCTCTACCCAAGGCAGTCTGAGCCTGTGTGGTAATACTCAGGATGACCCAGGTCAGTCTGTGCAGTAATACCCAGAATTACCCAGGTATGCAAGCAGGTCCAGGGTGAGGTCCATGTTGATCTTGTTGGGGTTCATGTGCTGCAGTGCGTGTCGGGTGCGGCTGCTGAAGAGGTCCAGATCCGAGCCGAGGTCCCAACTGGGATCAGCGTCCCGGACAATTGTCTCCTAAACATGCACGTGCATGCGCACACAGGCCTAATTCAGTAACAGTGCTTCGAAACTTCAGTCGGAAAGACGGTAAGCGAGTCCGTCACTCCTACCTGGTGTTGGACAGTTCTTCCTCCTTTCTGTGTGACCAAAACACTGACCTCTTCCTCGTCCTCCACAGACCTCTGGCTGTACTCGGAGTCCTGATCCAGGACGTAGCCCGTTGCCTCCACAACATCCTCCAGGTGAAACACCTACCGGGTTCAAGAGCAAAAGCAAAACTCAAACTCTGTCCCCCTCCATCACAGAGGACAACTGTCCCCCTCCACCAGAGCCCCAGCACCACAGAGGACAACCGATCCCCTGCACCACAGAGGGCAACCGTCACCCTCCACCCAAAGTTTACTATTACTCTAGCATCCCTACAACATCCCTTCAGTTGTGCAGACCGCAGGTGTATATGGTGTAAGTGTATATGGAAATGGACTATTCAAGAACAGGGGAAATGAAGCATCAGTATGTCACACTGTATAGCACAACACTAACACAACACTGTAGCATGGGCTCACAGCACCACCACACGTTCATTGCATGACTATAATTTGAAGATGAACACTTGAAGAGCATTAAATTCCTACAATATGTATGAAACTCCTCTAAACCGAATTCCTGTGCCCCACCTGAACAGGGAAGGTCCTGCCAGAGATGGTGAGCACAGGGCAGTGGTTGAAGTATCTGGCAAACTTCCCACAGTCAGCAGTGGCACTCATCAGGAGCAGATGCAGGTCGGACCGCTTCTGGACCAGATCCCGCAGGATGGTGAGCAGGAAGTCCGACTGCACGCTGCGCTCGTGCACCTGGAGGTCAGGATCACACGCACGCACACTTACACTTTAGACGTCTCCCTACATGCACTGATGCAACCTGTGGCCTTTAAAAGCCAGACCAATCAGGGAGCAGCATGGCTCCTAAGTGGGTATGGGTGGGGCCAGGAGCAGGCGTGCTCACCTCATCTACGATGACGTGCGTGAAGGTGGTCAGGAGGCGATCCTGCTGCAACTTCCGGAGTAAGACGCCGGTGGTGCAGTAGAGGAGGCGCGTGGCCTCACTGGAGCGACTCTCCGCCCGGATCTGATACCCACACAGGGAGGTCTGCAAAGCCACGCCCTCCGCCATTAGAGCCACAAACACTGCCAACCACTCACAGTAATATTCACCCCATTTAAAAATATTATATAGCTTATTGGTTGATGATATGGGATGAGGGAGTTGTTTTGATAGTATGAAAATGGCATAATACTGTAAATGTTGCAAATAATACTGCAGATATTGCAAGGCAAATGTGTGGATATCAAGTCATCATTCATTGAGGAAAAAAACTTCTTGTTAATTCCAGTTCATTCATACCAATATTGTTTACTAATGCTATTACATTATGAAATAACTGGGTGGTAAAGGTGTGAAATCGTCATTCACGAAAATAACTCTTTAAAGCTAAAATAATACATGCTAAACAGGCATTTTAGATTAATACTTAGGACATAAGAAGCATTACAAAGTAAAAGCCCTAGCTGGCTTCAGCTCTATGCGCTGGATGTTGAATGGAGATCCAGGAGGTTCACCTTGGCCCCAGGCCCATCCTCACAACCCATCTCCTCGCTCACTCTGCTGGCAAGACTCATAGCCGAGATCCTCCTGGGCTGAGTGACCACCACATTACAGGGCTGCGCCTCCTGCCCCGCCCCCAGCAGCTCCTCCAGGATGAACTGCGGTACCTGAGTGCTCTTCCCACTGCCCGTCTCGCCCGCCACCACCAGCACACGGTGGCGCTGCAGAGCCTCCAGCACTCGCGCCCGCTGCTGGAACACAGGCAGCTTTTCCCGCTCCGACCGCATCCTGTGGGCCTGCTCCGAATCACAGAGCCTCAAGAATAATGACCGCAACGCCTCTTCTGGCAGGGAGCCACGCCCTTTGAACCGGGACCCTGTCTCCTCTGGCTGAGGGCCACTCCCTCTACTCACAGGCTCCGCCTCCTCCTGGGTAGCCAGGCTCTCCCAGGAGTCCTCTGGCTCCTCTGTGAGGGGCGGGGACTCGAGCTGGCCATGAGCCTGTGGGTTGTGGAGTTGCTGCTGTTTGAGGCGGGCGAGGAGGCGGGCGATGAACTGGTCTCGGGGTTTGTTGATGGCTGAGCGGGTCTCCTCCTCCTGATGCTGCTCACTGTCCCTCCACTCCAACCACACGTCACGGTACGGAGGAGGCAGGAGCTGGTGCACAGACTGCAGGGACACACACACACACACACACACACACACACACACACACACACACACATTGGGAGACAGAGACATGAAAGAAAGTGAAACATATGAGTGCACATGGCAATTAAATGTGTCTCTCACGAGGTTGTCCGAATGTCTCTAAGAAATACGTTTGCCACCGGGCAGCCAAGGGTTTGAAGCCAGGGGGTCACTGATTTCTCTACTGACCAGTTTTATTGCAGATGCAGCACAAGTCTGGACTAAGGTGGATTTACAATTTTACAATCCAGCTTTCGATTAAGAGATACATGAGTAGATAAACTGCCTGGTCACACACACACACACACACACACACACACACACACACACACACACACACACACACACACACACACAGAGAGAGAGAAAACCCACATCTGCCCCTTCACCAGCTTACAGAAATACAGTGAGCTTCCACACACGCACACACACACACACCTGCCCCTTCACCAGAGTGTAGAGGGCCAATGTGGCCCCTAAGTGTTGAGCCTGCATGCCGTCCTCTGTCACGATGGTGGGACAAACCTCCAACACATCATCAGCCCTCTGAATGCGAACCCTGATACACACACACACACACACACACACACACACACTTTAAAGTCCTGGTAACATTTCTAAGTAGAAAAGTATCATGTGATAATGAAAGAAAAAATGTCACACACTTGCATTTCCAGTATCTCCCAGCTGGAACCTTCTGGAACGATGGTGCGGGGCTTCTGGGGAGGTTCTTCCTGCACCAGTCGATGAGGAATTGTTTGGGTGACTTGCCAGTCCAGCTGCGTCCCGTGTAGTCAAAGTTGCGAATGTCTTTGGGTTCCTTCTTCTTCTCCACTGAAATATCAATGACCCATGGAGCCCAATGGAGTCCAGCAGAGAGACATGGTAGAGACATGGTCCTTCAACATGTACTCAGATCAGAAGACACGCCAACATCTGACTCAACTCTTCACACTATACACACCAGTAGACCTGCTCATAGCAGCAGAATCTCTGGCCTAATGATGGAGAACTCCACTACTGCTGAGTAGCAGAAGTAATTAATAGACACACTGACACATCATCTCCTGTCATCGCCATAGTAACACCCTAGAGTTGTGCTCACCTTTTTCTGGTGTAGCTTTATCTGTCTGCTCAAACAAGCTGAAGCTGAGCTCCTCGTTGGCCTCAGTTACGCGAGCGGCCGGCTTCTCCGGCTTTGGGACGTCTGTGATTTTGATGGCTGGGTTGAACATGGGGTGTGACTCCAGCGGCTTCATCTCTGAAACAGGTGAAACAGGGTCAGAGGTGAGGAGTGGTTTATGTCATGAAACGTGGTCAGAGGTCAAACACGCTCAGAGGTGAAAGGTGAGAGGTACACACTAGCGCAGAGTCACCTTGCTGAATGACCCGGATGCGATCCTGGGCGCTCCGCTGGGCTGTCTTGTCCTTCTTGGCCTTGGCGTCGGCCGCCATCCCCCTGGCGTCGTACAGCTGGGCGGTGAGCACCAGGTAGCGGTCATTCTACGAGAGCACAGGACTGCAGCATCATCACCAACGCACGAGCACCATGCAGAGTAGGCCCAAGTCCTGCAGGACAGCAAACCGGAATCGTGACTAACCGGATCAAACTTTTCGAACGGCTGCGGAGTCTGGGAGGCATCAGCGGTCCTGGCCTCCTCTCGGTCGCTCTCGTCAGAGGACTGCTCCGCATATCTCAGGATCCACTCCTTCAGGTTCACTGCTTCCTCCCTCACCTGGGACCAAGGACACATCTCCCATTACTGAGACTGCCTACACTTCAACACACTCCAAAAAGCGTCTCCAATAGGCTGTGGGTTTGTAGCAGGGGGATTCTAGACTCAATTCACTCAGGTGTCAGGTGTGAATACCTTCCAACCCATGAGAGGCACAGACTATTTAAATAAATAATAATGTATCAACTGGCCAGATTAAAGGCACTTTGAAGAATGCTACCAGTGTGAAGAACTGTACCAATAAAGTCACTGATTTGAACAGTACTTAAAAGCACTAACCTGAATGGAGCTTCCCCAAAAGCATCATGACACATACAAAAAAAGCATTTAGTGGTTGAGTATCACACTTAACACTCTCACTCATTTAAGATGATCTTAACTCCACAATGCCATTGGGAAACAAGGCCATGTTCTATTCTGCAGTGACGTGAAGGTTTGTCATGTCTTTTTTTGTTTGTGGTTTTCTACCTTCGCTCTCTGCTTCTCTTCCTGGTTGGAGGCCTCTCTGCTGAGTGTTGGTTGGCTTTTATCTGGTTTCTGCTCCTGGAACCTGGGTCGGCCTGTGTCGTTCTCTTCACACATGCGTTGGCTGAATCCCTCAGGCAGCTCGTCTTTCAACAACATTAACAAGTGTACTCTGATTTCAGGTTTGAAGCATTCAATATCAGATGTGACAGTGGACATGTGCCATGAGACTTTTTGTTTTGTTTTGTTTCCTTACCATCTTTGAGGTTCAGGCAAAGCCAGTCTAGTGCTGAGTGGAGATCACCACCATAGAGAACACTGCTCTTCATGGCTTCTTCAATGTGCTCCGTCTTAAAGTGGAACTTTTGCAGAGCTGTGTACAAGTCCTACCCAAAAATAAGCCTGAATTTCAGCATATACGTAAACATTTTCTTTTCTTAGAGATCAACATAAATGCGAGCAGTGATATGAAACAACAATATTTCCATTACCAACAGCTTTTTAGTGGTGAGTCTTCCTGATACTGGCTCTTTGTCGCCATGTCCTTGTTTGTAGTCATTGATCAGTTTGATAACTTTTTTTTCCAGCTCCGGCTGAATAACCACCTTCAAAATATTGCACAAAGCAATAAAATTAATAATACCGTGGCATTCACTGCGACATTCTATAAGTTTCAGAGCAGAATGTAAAGCACCGTTTCAACTGGGTTTCTTACTTTGAGGATTGACTTATCAGAGACCCCACATGTGTCTACCTGCGAGGTGTTGGTGAGGCCATACGTTTTCGGCACTGGAGATAAAATGAATCAAACACAATTACGGCTCGATGCTGACAGCATGACTTTCTGGTCTCTATCTGTGTATTTGACTAGAAGAGCAAAGTGTGATGTCAAACCTTTTGCTTTATTCTCTTTGGCAGGGGCTTTAGTCGAGTTTGGTCTCTGTTGCTGCTTTTTTATTGCAGGGTCCGGAGTTCCTCCGTTCCCCGTCGCTGGCTCGGTGCTCCGGGGCACAGCCGGTGATGCACACGAGGCTTTCTTCTTTTTCCCTCCCATTAAGAATACAGTGGGACTTCGTGCCTATTATTCCTAATGAATAATAAACAAGCTGCCGGTCAGTTATTATTTAAAAACACGTAGAAAAAAATCATAACCCATATTATTACATGCAATGACTGGTTAGAAAACCATCACAACTCAATGCGGCACTGTGAAACCAGTAACGCTTAAACAAATTCCACAATAAAGGTTTAGCACTATATATTTCCTTTTCTGTCTGTTCATAGTTAAATATTCTCCAGTGAAATTAATTAAAATATATAAATCCATACCTTTCTTGCATTGCTATATAATTACCTGTACTATTTTCCCCCTCATCCAAAATTCGATATATTTTATCCTTTTATTTTCTATTCTCGGCTTTTACTGTTCCTGACTTCACAACTCTTTTCATTTCAGTAGCGGAAGTTGAACCAGCAGGGCATTCTGGGATTTGTGTCTTGTCGGCAACCATGGCGGACGCATTCGGAGATGATTTGTTCAGCGTGTTTGATGAGGAGCAGACAAGTTCTGGTAAAAAAACAGCCTCGAAGACTGGGACTCAGACTGGGTATGTTGGCTTGGTTATTTATTGTGGGTGTGGCTAGCGGTATAAATAACTTTATGCGTCCCTCTCTTTACTTTAATCAAGTATCAGGCTAACCTAGCTAGCCGACGTGCCTCGCATGTTGGGGGCTAGTCGGCTAACTACGTGTCTCAGACACTCACAGTTTATACACCGTCTGCGTTAAATGGGCACAACTTCTGCACAACCACCCCCTTATGTACGTCCTTATATTATTATTTGGGTTATAAAACACTTCTCGGCAGTCGTCAAAGTACAACCGGAGTTGTACAAATGTGGCGTGTGTGCTGCACTAGCCGTTAGGCTGCCATGCTCCACCTCCCTGTAGAGAACCCAGAAGCGCCTAACAGGACACACGACGGTTATAGATGTGACCGGCCGACCTCGCTGAATTACTGCGAGACTTCCACTGATGGGAAGCTTTGAAAGGCTTTCTGTGAGGTAGTTAACCCAGATAGTTGCGCCACAAGTGTTTTCTCTCTTCTATCTCAGGATAGTTCGCAGTGACATTTGACTAATGATGTCCTATATTGAAAAATGTTTATTTTCCTGTCCACTTTTGTCACACCTTCTCTGGAGTTAGAAGGTCGTGGCTGCACGCCCCTCTTTACAGTCCCGACACCTGCGTCAACACTAGGCAGAAAAGCTGTACTGTACACGGGAGTCTGATGCACTAATAATGAATTAATTTAAGACAGGAAAATGATGTATGAAGACAAGTCCAGTAAAACTGCCTCAGATGTGGGGAGTTGGGACACGGGCACGTGTTCATACAGCCACCGCATGCATTATTTTTAAAATGAAGGACTTTATTGCTAAAGTGTGTGTATATGACAGCCACTAAAGTCTTCCTCACCTCCCCGAAAGGAGCTGAATCTTCCTCATCCATGGACCTTACACACATTGACATTTATGCCTACGGTCTACCTCGTACACCTGTTGGAGCCAGGATCTCCTGTTCTTTAGAGAGTGCTGAGGTTATGCGTGGACACATGCTGTGTGTGTGTTTGAAAAACTGGTACTAACATTGTGGTTGATCTGTTTGTTGTTTAGAAAATTGGGGAGCACACGTGTTAAAGAGAAGGCCGACTCTCCACCTGTCGGCAGGCCCAAGCGTGAGACGTATGATGACTGCTCGGAGGAGGTGGTGGTCAGTAAGAAAGCCAAGCTGGAGACCGTCTCCACGGAGGAGATCAAGTACGAGCTCTGAGACTCCCCTTTAAATGCCCTGCCTCTTCTGTACCGTGAGACCTCCTGCGTTCACCTGTGTTACGCTTTGATCACTGAGACATCTTGATTTTCTCTTGCAGTCTTGCAGACCTGATGCCCAAAGTCAGGGTGGAGCAGGTGGAGACGGTGGAGGGCTGCACACACGAGGTGAGTCGCGTTCCTGTCCGCCTCTCTCTCTCCCTCCACCCGAGATGTGCGGAGGTTGAGTGAAACATCTCTGTGCGTGTCGCCGGCATCTCTGCTGACGGGTGTTTTTGCTCCTCCCTCCCCACAGGTGGCCATGCCTGCGGACGAGGAGTACACGCAACTGAAACCGCGAGTGGGAAAAGCTGCCAAGGTGCCTTCCTGCCTGTGCCCAGGTTTAGACAGGGCTTCCCCGGGGTGCAGCGTCATTGGCTTGGCACTGTAGCTCGAGTTTACATTGATTACAATAGTCTATTACAATTGTTTTATGCCAATGTCATTTGTTTGATGGATGGGATGTTAAAGGAACACTTTAGTGAACCAGTGCTGTAGTAGACCACAGTAACCACTGACAAACTGAGTTGTGTTCTGTTTGGTTGTGTTCCCATGCAGGAATATCCCTTCATTCTCGATCCCTTTCAGCGGGAGGCCATTTTGTGCATCGACAACAACCAGTCAGTTCTGGTGTCTGCTCACACCTCAGCTGGGAAAACAGTTTGTGCTGAGTGAGTGCAACGTTCACAGTTATTGCAAACTCTTCCGGCTGTACTCGGAGCGGCGGGGCGGTGTGTCCCGTCTGCAGCCAGCAGGTCCTGGCCGCCATGTTATTGTGAACACGAGACAAGCTGGAGTCTTGAGCGTTGGAGTTCTAAATGATTTTTCATACTGTTTATTTAACTTGCACGTACCACCCCTTCTACTTCCGTCTGCTTACGTGCCTCGGTCTGACTGTGTGTGTGTGTGTGTGTGTGTGTGTGTGTGTAGGTATGCCATCGCACTTGCTCTGAGAGGGAAGCAGAGGGTGATCTTCACCAGCCCCATCAAAGCTCTGAGTAACCAAAAGTACCGTGAGATGTACGAGGAGTTCCAGGACGTTGGGCTGATGACCGGAGACGTGACCATCAACCCCTCGGCGTCCTGCCTGGTCATGACCACTGAGGTATCTCCCTATGGCACAAGCGCCCTGTTCTGCAGTCCTCTTAATCACCCACTGCTGATGTCATATGGCAAGATTAGATTTACTAATACAGGCTTATAAATGTTTAAAATACGAACACAAGGTTTTTTAATGTCTGTTACAGACGAACATGTTCAGTCTTCAAACCTGAATGCTTCTCCCATGTCATGTTTAGAACTAGTTCTGCATCATTGAAATATGTCCTTTTTGACACCCTAAGGTTTGTTTGTTTCAGATCTTGAGAAGTATGCTCTACCGTGGATCAGAGGTCATGAGGGAGGTCGCCTGGGTCGTCTTTGACGAGATTCACTACATGAGGGACTCGGGTGAGTGTTGCCACACCTGTTCTAAGCACTGGGATCATCCATGGTGGGGCAGGAGGTGAGTGTGGGTCCTGCCCCGTGGCCCGTCCCTTCACGCCCGGCCCCCAATGTTGTTGTGTGTCTTGTGCAGAGCGAGGTGTGGTGTGGGAAGAGACCATCATCCTGCTTCCTGATAACGTGCACTATGTTTTCCTGTCGGCCACCATTCCCAACGCCCGCCAGTTCGCAGAGTGGATCTGCCACCTGCACGCACAGGTACACGCCTGCACACACACACACACACACACACACACACACAGGTACACGCCTGCACACACACACACAGGTACACGCCTGCACACACACACACAGGTACACGCCTGCACACACACACACAGGTACACGCCTGCACACACACACACAGGTACACGCCTGCACACACACACACACACAGGTACACGCCTGCACACACACACACAGGTACACGCCTGCACACACGCACACACACACACACACACAGGTACACGCCTGCACACACACACATGGGTACACGCATCACACTATGACAATTAATTTCATTCCGTTTTCCTGTTTTGTCCTGGTGCAGCCCTGCCATGTGGTGTACACAGACTACCGCCCCACTCCGCTGCAGCACTACATTTTTCCAGCAGGGGGCGATGGACTTCACTTGGTCGTGGATGAGAACGTAAGTTGCTTGTCGTAAGTTGGTGCTCCCCAGAGCCAGTAGTCCAGCTCAGAGTGTGTGCTGATCAATGGCAGTGTTGTTAATAGATCTGAAGTTATTTATTAAAAATGTATTGAGGTGTTATTGGAAGTACCAGTATTTTCTTGTGTATCCATTGTCGTTCACTGAGTACATGGTGTTCCCTGTGATCAGTTGTGTAAGAGGAAACCCTCTGTCCCCAGTTTGTGTGCGAACTTAAGGGGCTAATACAGCTTACGTTACAGGATTGGTTACCTCAGGAATATCTGTTGTGAAGGGTTAGTTTGAACCTGCTGAATATGAGCTGTGCGCTTGTCTCATGGGGTCTCTGGTTCGGGAATAAACTGTGCAGGATGTCAGTAACGAAACTGAACTTTTTCATATTGATCTTTATGAGCATTTATAGAAAACCTTGTGGGCAGTTAAATTACATCTGTCACTGTGTGTGTGTGTGTGTGTGTGTGTGTGTGTGTGTGTGTGTGTGTTTCAGGGCGAGTTTAGGGAGGATAACTTCAACACAGCCATGCAGGTGTTACGGGACGCAGGAGACCAGGGTGGTGCTGGCGGGGGCAAATGGGACCCCAAAGGCAGGAGAGGAGGAACTAAGGGTAGGAGGAGCTCCACACACAAGTAGCGAGCACATTGACAAGCTGATCCTGGATCAGTCCAGGAGATCCATGCCTGATACCGACCATGTAAAGTGTGCCCCCTCCTCACTGGTGCTGTGTGTCTCTAGGTCCATCCAACGTGTTCAAGATCGTAAAGATGATCATGGAGAGGAACTTCCAACCTGTCATCATCTTCAGCTTCAGCAAGAAGGAGTGTGAGGCGTACGCTCTGCAGGTGGCCAAGCTGGACTTCAACACAGGTGTGTGTGGGTCGGGCCCAGGGGGCGTGGCCTTTGGCTGTGGGGCAGGCCTGGGGGTGTGGCCTATGGCCGTGGCCTGGCGGGGTGTGGGAGTGTGTTTGACTGCGCTTGTTAGGATCTGGACTCTGACGTCACCATGGTGACTGGTAGACACTTCCTTTCCATCTTTTCTCTTCCTCTGGCCATTTAGATGAAGAGAAGAAACTGGTTGAGGAGGTTTTCAATAACGCCATTGACTGTCTGTCAGATGAAGACAAAAAACTCCCACAGGTAAAGGGCACGTGGGCACACGCACGCACACATGCACTTTTACAAAAAAAACATCCGACTTCACAAGACGTCTGCTCATCCTGATAAACTGGACATGCTCGAACTCCAAGTTTAAAACAGCAAACATTTTACATTCCACTTACAAAAACACAAACTCTGCCTACTGCATAACAGGAAGATCGCACTCCCATCCTAACCGCATGCAGACACACTAGGTAAATATAGTAGATGGAGATTTTGAAACTGTGTACCCACACTATCACGCTAAGTTCTCTTTTACAGACTTTTATCACCAAGAGGCATGACTTCATATGTAGGTGTTTATCTCTGTAGCTGATAGTGTACTCAGCATCTGGGCTTGTGCTATTAAAGGTGCAGTTTGTTGGTATTTGACTGTCTGCTGGATCTATAAATGTCGGCCGCGTTCCCAATGTTTTTCACTATCTGCACACAGATAACCTACATGCAGTTCAAGCGTGTGTGTGTGTGTGTGTGTGTGTGTGTGTGTGTTTTTAGGTGGAGCATGTTCTCCCTCTGTTGAAACGAGGCATTGGGATCCACCATGGGGGTCTGCTGCCCATCCTGAAGGAGACCACTGAGATCCTCTTCTCCGAGGGCCTTCTGAAGGTTTCACTCTCTCTTGTCTTTTTAGCTTCTTTTAGAACAGGTCTTTTACCCCAGTGGTGCTCAAGTGTAGGATTGATATCAAGGCATAACTCTTTCATGCAAAGTCCTGTAACGTCAGTCAGTGCCACTCCTCGCTCCACCCTGGTTTATAGAGGGTAAGAGATTTACCCTCACTTCCACACCTGCTAGAACGCAGCTGATAAAGTCCTCTGTGCAGGAGATGCATAACGCAATCTGGTGTAGGCCAGTGGGTCCAGAGTGTTGGCGCTGGGCCTCTCCGTCGCGAGCGCGATGTTCCTGGCGAAGCCTGCACTGGCTACAGAACCTGTCTCTTCTCGAGGACACCGACAGTCAGACTTGACGTTGAGCATTGTGCTTGGTGTGTGCAGGCACTGTTCGCCACAGAAACCTTCGCCATGGGGATCAACATGCCTGCCCGGACGGTACTCTTTACCAGCGCCCGCAAGTTTGACGGCAAGGACTTCCGCTGGGTACAGGACCCCCCCCACACACACACACACACACACGCACTGCATTTAAACTTGTTATTCAGTGCAGTTTAGTAGTTGGGGCCCAAGCCAACCCAATCTTGCTCCGGGCACAGGAGTGTACTTGGGTATGTGGACTGTGTGTACTGTATGACATGAGGAATGTTATGACTCACTACTTTTAATCAAACATTCAGGGAAAACGTCATCTTGGGGTTCAGCAATTTATTTAATTCCTTGGTGAATTTATAGAGTTGCGTTGCCTTCTCTGCTCCACGTCATCACTGACGAGATTCCTCGCTGATTCCAACACATGTGCACACTATCTTCTGTCTAGGGTTAGGGATACACAGAGGAAAAAACCATGAGGTTTGGCTTGCTTGCTTGATGTGTCAAACTGGCCACGTATTGTTTGTGTGAGCAAGTGATGAGGGGGGAATCTGAGATCTGGCTTGGAGCACATGGGAGGCTGCCATCCAAAATGCTTTGGAGGAACATCTGGAATCCCTCATTGCCTGAGCTGAGCAAGCTCTGAGCCTTGATGAACAAAGCAGTAACTGAGCGTGCTCAGAACCTCAGCATTAATTCGCTGCGTGTCTCCTCGCTTGGGCTCTGTCAGACACTGACTGACCTGCTCTGAACTACAGTTGCACAACCCTGGAGGTTTCATGAAATATCAGTGTTTGTGAGGCAGAAACCAAACAAGATGGTCAGGCTCTGACCTTCTATGGGCTCTATATTGGATGGATTTTTACTTTGTAAAACAAAAAATGTTGAGCCTACAGTCCTCTATCAGTCCCACTGCAGCCCATTAGAGGGCTTGGCCCACAGGATGAAAACGACTCTTCCAAAATATGCTGAAATTTTAAAGTAATGAACTAAGCATTTCAAGCTTCAATTGGGAGTCTGTGCACAGGTCCTGGGCAGTCGCTGTGGTACCTATGGCATGTTCATGTCCTGGGCAGTTGCTGTGGTACCTATGGCATGTTGGACATGCGTTCAGCTGTGGTACCTGTGTTCCTGCCCATTCCTCAGATCAGCTCGGGAGAATATATCCAGATGTCCGGCCGGGCCGGCAGGAGAGGGATGGACGAGAGGGGCATCGTCATCTTCATGGTGGATGAGAAGATGAGCCCTGCTGTGGGGAAGCAGCTCATTAAGGTAAGACAGCCAAGCACAGCAGCAAACATCAGACCACGATGCGTCTGTAGAGCAGCAGACTTCAGACCACATCACGAGTCCGACCCTTCCAGTAAGGCTGTCTCCTGAGCCTGTTATTGATTTTGAAACAGATTCATCTGGCACTTAACAAAGATGTGCAATCAGCTGTACTGTTTCTCTATGTACAGTCAAATAGCCGTGCTACACTGACCTAAATCCACTTTCACAGTTCACTCCTCCCACTTGACTCTCTCTCTCTCCCCCCCCCCCCCCTCTCTCTTCCTCTCTATCTCTCTCCATGTGTCTCATAATAGGGTTCTGCTGACCCATTGAACAGTGCCTTCCACCTGACCTATAACATGGTCCTCAACCTGTTGCGGGTGGAGGAGATCAACCCTGAGTACATGTTGGAGAAGTCCTTCTACCAGTTCCAGCATTACCGGGCCGTGCCTGGCGTCTTGGAGAGTAAGAACCACAGTTTGCGCTGCCCCAACCATCTTGCCCCCTCAGACTCCACCCCTCTGCTCCAAAATAAGTTTTCAGAAATTGTTCCGGTCAACACTACCCTTCTTAGACATTTAGTGATACTTGATGTCAATTTGAAGTAGAAATGTTATTGTACAACAGACTCTGCATAGGTCAATGGATCAGGTGAGTTAGGTTTTCAGGATATTAAAATGGGAATTTGTCATGATGATTGTCATGATTTCTCACAGCCGTTTGAACCACACCCCTCCCAATCCCAGTCTTTTTCTGAGATATACTGCATGTATGAGATCATCTCAATCCTGTCAGTGTAACTGTATTGATGAAGTAAATCCCTGATGTGCGCTTTGCGCTCTTATACCATTTTCTCTCTCTCTCTCTCTCTCTCTCTCTCTCTCTCTCTCTCTCTCTCTCTCTCTCTCTCTCTCTCTCTCAGAGATGAAGAATCTTGAGGACAAGTATAATGCCATAGAGATTCCCAACGAGGAAAGTGTGGTGACCTACTATAAGATCCGGCAGCAGCTAGCCAAACTGGCCAAAGAGATCGAGGACTACGTCCATAAGCCCAAATACTGCCTGCCCTTTCTCCAGCCCGGCAGGCTAGTGAAGGTGACCTCTGACCCCCAGCTGGGTCACCACCAATATCAACCCACTTTATTCAGAAGGGGGGGGGGGGGTGGTGGGACTGTGTTTGGTTTCTGCTTATTGAAGATTCTGCTTTCCCAGGTCAAAAAGGAGAAACTGGATTTTGGATGGGGGGTGGTGGTGAACTTCTCCAAGAAATCCAATGTGAAGGTGAGCAGCCCACTGACGTCATGACTGGTGCGTAGCATGGTGTGGTAGAAACGTGTATATTGCAAAGGGGTGTGTGTGTGTGCTCTCTGCAGACGGGAAGCAGTGACCTGGACCCTCTGTATGTGGTGGAGGTTCTGTTGCACTGCAGTAAGGACAGCGTGAAGAACGCCGCTACAGAAGCAGCCAAGCCCATTGCGCCCGGAGAGAGAGGGGAGATGCAGGTGAGCCACACCACCCTCGTCTCCATCACCACCCTCGCTGTGTTGAGAGCTGGGAGGGTGGTGCACTCCGAGTGTGAGGTTTGGGGAAGGTGCATTGTGAGGGAGTGGGTTGGAGAGGGTATGCTACAATGGAGTGAGTTGCGGAGTGTGCGCTACAAGGGGGTAGCTGATCAGCTTGGAGTGGAGCTGGACGTGTAGCCAACCAGACTGAACACTCGTGAAGCGTCAGTCTTGTCGGGTGGTGGAGTCAAATGACTTTTGACTGCTCGTGTGTTTGTTTAGGTGGTCCCTGTCCTGTTGAACCTGCTCACCTCCATCAGCTCCGTGAGGCTCTACATCCCCAAAGACCTGCGACCTTATGACAACCGACAGAGCATGCTCAAGTCCATACAGGTGGAGAAAGAGAACATGCAGGCACACCTTCCTTTAAGTGAACCAGAATTTGTTTGAATGGCAAGGTTTTGCAGTTTAAATGTGTGGGTCTGTCTGTCTCCCCCTCAGGAGGTCCAGAAGCGTTTCCCTGATGGTCTGCCTCTGCTGGACCCGGTTGATGACATGGGAATCAAAGACCCTGGGCTCAAAAAGGTTATCCAGAAGGTGGAAGCCTTTGAGCACAGGATGTACACCCACCCCCTGCATACCGACCCCAACCTGGAAACCGTCTACACTCTCTGTGAGAAGAAAGCACTGGTGAGCGCACGGTGATAAATATAGAATTGTGGTCATGCACACATAGAACTGCAGTTCTAGGTTCTTTGCTGGTTTCTGTTCATTGTTGGCCCTGTCAGTATGTTCCAGCCAGATTAGGCCCCACACAGACGGGTAGGCAGATGTCCGGCGCTTTAATGAGCCATTCTTTCAGAAAGGTCGCCGCTTGCTTCTCGTGTGCGAGGGCTTTTTGCCACACATGACCCCAGCGCTCCAACGTGGGGGGAACACGGCTTCGTTGTTTCTATTGAAAGCAGCGTCATTGGACCGCTTCTTGTGCCAGAATTCTACAAGAGCCACTCGGATCAAACAGGAAACCGTCTCCCGCTGTATCCTGACAACCCGGATGACGTCCCAGCAGGCACAAAGCTTGACTGGTCTGCTGGCCGCTTGACCATGGCTGTGTGTGGGAATGATGTCTGAGGACAGCTAAAGTTCTCCAAACTGTGATGAATCTTATACAATTTAGTCAACAAGCAAATTTGCATTTGTAAATGGTTTTTAATTTTGCTTGGGTTTACCATTTACTTTACTGAGCTTCTTTTTGGTTTTTATAAGCGGTTGTTGGTAGCTCGTGGACATGTTGGATGTGGCTGTATTCGTTGTGCTCCCTTTAAACTAGTGTATGCTTGTTTTGTCCTGACCTGACCACAGGGTGTTGGGTGCCCACTGATGCAGTGTGTGGGCAATGAAAGAGGCCTGGTTCTGCAGAATACTGCTCCATGCCACACTGCCCCCTGTAGACTGGGGGTTTAGTGCATCATAGTGGCTTTGTCTAAATGTATAGGTCTGTTTGAGGGCCATGTGGACTTCCCAATCACATATGATTACATATCCCAATCTGATATGTAAAATTGCTGTTTATGGCAACGATGGCAGAAACCCAAAGACCCCTAATCAGCACAGAGAAATGTAAGTGTGATGTAAACCAGCCAATGCTGGTCTGTGTCATGCTTACAGACAGCGCTGCTAAACCGCACATAAAAAGGAAATTTAACAAACCGTTGCATTCTCTAATAATGGTCAGTGTTTAGAGTGTTTTTGTCTAAATTTACCTTAAAATGTGTTGACTCATGGTCGACGAAGAAGAATGCCAATACCACCTCATGGGCAGCCAGCAGACCTCAAGAATATTGTTACCTGCAACTAATTTGAGGAATGTCTGTGCGTGTCTGTGTGCACGTGTCGTGTTCCAGATTGCGACCGACATTAAGGTGGTAAAACGTGACCTTAGGAGGGCGCGCACCGTGCTGCAGATGGACGAGCTGAAGTGTCGTAAACGCGTGCTGCGCCGTCTCGGTTTCGCCACCGCCAGCGACGTCATCGAGATGAAGGGCCGCGTGGCCTGCGAGATCAGCAGGTACAGCTGCCAATAGGGTCTTTAGCATGGATGGCAGTCGGCCATTAGGAAGGTCTGAGGTAATGAGCCGATATGTAGAAGTGTGGAGAAGAAGCCAATGGCGTCTCTGTTTCACATCCAAGCCTTTTAAACTGAGATCAGAGGTCCAGAGAGTCGTGCCACAGAAGTCTTGCCTTCAAGTGCCCTGGATCTCAGTACTTTAAAACATCAGTGTGCTTCTTAAACAATCTTAAATCTGTGTGTGTGTGTGTGTGTGTGTGTGTGTTGCAGTGGGGACGAGCTGCTGCTAACAGAGATGATATTTAATGGAATTTTCAACGATCTGACGTCGGAGCAGGCCACCGCTCTGCTGAGCTGCTTTGTGTTCCAGGAAAATGTAATAACGTGCAAATTCAATGATTCTACTTATTTGCATGTATCTGAGAATGATGTAAATGCACAGAGCCTGGTTGATGGTAGCATGCGGGAAACACTTGGAGCAGTTTGTTTGTGAGGGATGAGTTGATTTGAGGTCATGGACCAGAAGCTGTGCTAGAGGATCAAAAGACCAACGCATTCCTGTAACATCTGGTGGAGGGGTGGGGTTGGGGGCGGGGTCTATGCGTGCACTGCTGTGCCAGCTGGCCCCATGTACAGTCAAATAGCCGTGCTGCACTGACCTAAATCCACTTTCACAGTTCACTCCTCCCACTTGACTGACGCTCGCTCTCTCTCTCTCTCTCTCTCTCTCTCTCTCTCTCTCTCTCTCTCTCTCTCTCTCTCTCTCTCTCTCTCTCTCGTGTGTGAGCAGTGGATGTTATGACCACAGTGTCTTGAGTGTAAGCGCATTTTATGTGAGCATTGGTGGTGTGGAAACAGAACTGAGGTACTCTTGGTTCATTTTAAAGGGCTTCAGATATCGTCACCAAGTGCTGGGTGTTGGTCGACCTCGGTCCCCTCAGGGGTGATTTCCTCAGCACAGCGCCATGAAGCCCTGGCTGAATGGTTCTGGGTGGCGGGATATGGCAGCAGTGTCCTGTGTAAGAACCCTGCAGTACGGCTGTGCCGAAACAGCACCTGTTACTAGGCAGAAACAGCACCTGTTACTAGGCAGAAACTGACCAACTGGGTGAAATGTCGTTTGAATCCGATGCAGCTCTCCACTTCTCATCTGACTCGGATGCCAATGACTCGTTAAGATCGTTAAAAGCACTGGATGGGACTCTTGAGTATGCAGGGGTGGGTCAGGCGTTGTGGGGCTCGGGGTGTGTGTGTGTGTGTGTGTGTGTGTGTGTGTGTGTGTGTGTGTGCGTTCTCTCCGCCTCCTTCCATTTGTGTAACTGTCTTACTCTCACCATTTCCAGGCTAATGAGATGCCTAAACTGACGGAGCAATTAGCTGGCCCCCTCCGTCAAATGCAGGTAACTTATTTTGGCAGGGTGGTGACATCTTCCACCCATCTTGAATTTTAACACCACACACACACACACACACACACACACACACACACACACACACACACACACACACACACACACACACACACACTCTGTGTCCACTGAGCTGGGGTTTCCCCTCATGTTTTACATCCTGTCAAACCTTGCAGGTCGAGCTGCTCTCGCCTGTTACGGTGTTTATAATGGCAATAGCTCAGTGTTTACTTCTCTGTTTCTGTGTGTGTGTGGGGAGTGTGTTCTGCCTCCCCCAAACCATCACATCGGGTCTCGGACGTTAGTTAGGAGGACCTGCTGGTTCTGTGGCCTAAGCCCTCCATGTGTTCAGACGTGGAGTGTGAATGGTGCTGTCTGACCATGACGTGTCCCTCTGCAGGAGTGTGCCAAACGCATCGGGAAGGTCTCTGCCGAGGCCAAGCTAGACGTGGACGAGGATGCCTACCTGAACCAGTTCCGCCCCCACCTGATGGACGTGGTGTACACCTGGGCGAACGGAGCCTCCTTCTCACAGATCTGCAAGATGACTGACGTCTTTGAAGGTACTGTTGCCCCATTGACCACGTCCTGTGTCAGGGTGTCATATTGACCCCCCCCCCCCCCTGCCTTTGGCTTCCTGTCATGGCCATGATGACGTTTATATGGAACCCACTGAATAGTTCAAAATCTGTAACGGAAATCATTGTTGCAAAGCAACAATTTGTGGAAATTTTTGTTTTATACTGGAGGTGATGGAAAGAATGAACAGGAAATGTTTTGCTCACATGTTAATCTTGCCCTTTTTTAGAAGTAGATTTATAGAGTCTGTGGTTCATATAAAGCTATATTGTTTCATTGTCATCTCCCTCAGCAGTCTGTGGGCGTGTGTGTCTGCGCTTTGCCCGTTAGGCTGTGGGCCCGAGTGTGTGTGCGCGCACTGCCGCCCATTAGGCTTTGGGCCCGAGAGTGTGTCTGCACTCTGCTTGTGAGCACGATGACCCGGAGAGCAGCCGAGATGTCTCAGCAGACCCTGACACGAGCGTGATAACGTGCAGGGAGAGTTAGCTGAAGGCATCCAAGCAGAGGTTTTTTCCTGGCACCCTCCCTGTTGCTCTCTCGCACGCTTGTCATGTGAGCGTTTCATCGTGGTCCTGCACCACAACAGCTTGCAGGTGACCTGCTGAACCAGACACAAGACGGTCTGAGAATGACTGGATGCTGCGGGAATGCCGACGGCCCGAAACGAACCCCACACTTCTCCCTCCATAGACACGCGGGTCGCCAGATTCTCACCCTCAGATTTTCTCTCTTCCCACTTGACACTCCTCTGTCTCCCTCCGTCTCTTGCAGGCAGTATTATTCGATGTATGCGGCGTTTGGAGGAGCTCCTCAGACAGATGTGTCAGGCAGCCAAGGCCATTGGAAACACCGAGCTGGAGAATAAGTTTGCTCTTGGTAGGCCTGCTTCCCCTCCCCTCACTACGTTTCTGCTGGCGATTAACACCAACCTCACAGCTGACACCACGTTTCTCAAAAGTATAGTCTTATCTAGACTTATAGTCTGGAGTTTACAAACCCATGTAAGTCTGGTTTGTTTCTTGTTTCCCTTCCATCTACCTGCACAGGAATAACAAAGATTAAGAGGGACATTGTGTTTGCTGCCAGTCTATACCTGTGAAGGAGGCCCCTGCTGCAGGCCACGCCCCCTGCTGCAGGCCACGCCCCCTGCTGCCTGCTATCACATGTGGACTTGGTTCTCCAGCTCTTTGCCTGTTTCGTTCCTCTTTCACCATGACACAGACGAAGTGACATAAAACATGTTTTATTTGTGTTCTTGACAATGTTCTTTTTTTGTCTTCCAAAACATTTTTTGTTTTTTTGTACATACAGTTTTATCATAATTTTAATTAAAAAGAAAAGTCCATATAGTGATTATTCTTGCAACAATGTTTAAGGTTTGTATTTTTGTGGACAGAGTGGTACTGTTTCTTTGAGGTGTAGGTATATTATGTCTCTGTGAGCATCAGGGTTATACACAGGAAGCAGTGGTGGTAACAGCAAGTCAGCCATGGCATGATGGGAAATTGAGTCTATAGAGGGGGATGGAGCAGCTCGGCCGAGCAGGACGAAGCAGGCGTTACATTCACAGGTCTCCACTGCAGTGGTCCGCCCTCTTAGTGGGTGCATGCTGAATCTCGGCCCTACTGGTCCCCTGAGAGAGGGCACACAGGTTCCTGGTAGCTTCAGTTAGGACTGTCGAAATGATGCCCGTTGGTTGGGGTCTCCTGTAAGGTGGCGTGTGGGAGTGGGGGATCCGCAGGTTTTTTGAAGAAGTCTGATACGAAGAACACCTGAGGAGGGTAGAGAGATGGGAGGAGGAGCAGAGGTGTGGGTCAGGACATGGACTTCATATGCACCGCTGAAGCAATTCAGAAATCTGGCTGTACTGGTTTTTTTGGTATCTCATTTTTATCCTCTTTCACTTTTATCCTGAGTTCACTACTGAACTATGGTTTTTCTGTTTTCATCTCCATTTTTTAAACCTGGACTAAGCTGAGAAACCACCTGTTATGAAAGTCTCCCTTAACTGAAGAAAGTCCAATGATGCTAATCTTTACTGAGTAATGGAAACCTGCTGTGTAATATCATTCTCTGTGCTAGCTTTGGGTCGTCATTGACAATGGTAGCGTTCTTGGGTTCAGAATTTCTCTAAAAGACCTGAGCTGGACACTCACCACCAGTATGGCCATGAGCGCCCCCTGTAGGAGGCCTGTGAGAACGTCGCTCCAGTGGTGTTTGTAGTCAGACACGCGAGACAGTCCCGTGTAGACCGAGGCAGCAATGAGGAAGAACTGGATTGTAGGACGCAGGAGCCGAGCCCAATCTGCCTTCATCCGTGCTTGGATATACAGCTGAGAAGAAAGACAAAACCTCAGTCACTTCTGGAGGCACAGTGTGATGTTACATAGGCCTCTATAGCAACATGGTCACCACTTATTCATGGTGATTTGACACTACACTGTCAACTGGGGTCCATCACCACCAAGTTTAAACACTTTAGAGGTAGAGAGTTTTGCACCCAAGGGGATTCTTTCACATCAGGTGACTGGAGGGAGTGTAACTCTGTACTTTGCCCTAAATGTGCTTGACGTTGGAGATAATGGCAGTACTGTGTAATCGAGAGGTGCAGCAGTGACCCAAGACCACATGTTCCACAGCTCATCACGCTCCCGATGCCCCGGACTGTCCCACAGTAACCTTCCCCAAATTTCTTTTTCTCCCATTTGCTCCCATGGAAGGTTGCTGTGTGTGGGGTAATGAGGGTGCAGAGAGATTGGTATTTAAGTGAGCTTTTGTGATCTGTGCTTCCTTGTTTCCTGCCACACATCCTGCCTCCTTAGATAAGACAACAGTCCAAGATCACAATTTACCAGTATTACCTCGTGGTCAACTGGTAATCTTTAGATCAAAGCATGTTGTGTTTCTGTTCTCACAGATTTACAGAGACTATAATAATTGTACTGAAATCTCTTGTGATTATATAATTTATGGCCAAGTTATTCATCACTCCTCATATCACTGAACATAATCATCAAATATAACCAATGATTGATTCAGAACCGATAGTGTGTTCAGGTTATTATTGGTTGTATAATAATGCTAGTGCAATGTCCTGAAATATAAAGTTTGGTTGAAGTACTATCCTGACCAGTGTGAGCCTGCTGCCTATGGACTGTGGCTGTGTGTTGTAAAATATTAGGTGTTACCTGGCAACTGGGTGAGGAGAGCGGTTATAAATAGATACTTACCGCCAGGAACAACATGCAGTACATGGAGAAGGAGGAGTGTCCAGAGTAGAAAGACAACCTGGAAAACGCAGAGACAAGACTGATGACTGTGAACTCTGAGGTCCTGGTCCGTCGTTACCTACCCCATTACTATAACTACAGCCCCCTTTCAGCTAAAGTCTCTGACCAACAGCTATGACCAGAATGAGGTTCCTGAGGCCCATGTTGGGATTCAGCAGTAATTCAAGATGAGCTACAGGGGGTGTGGTGTGGGTTTCCCACCCAAGTGTAGTATTATCAGTTCCCCAATGGCTTGATAATTAGCTGATGAGTCAAATATCAGATTGCATTCAAGCATCTTTGGCTTTCACCCCATCACATGTATTTTACTGTTCATTGCAGAACTGAACCACCTCCCCAGGTTGTTTGGGACTTTTACAAACTGAGTTGTGGGCATATGTTTGGTAATCCTTAGTGCACATGTGCTAGGACTGTGAGCCTTTGGTCATTTTCAGTGTGGAAAAGGCAGGTGGGTGTGTCTGTCAGTTAAGGTCCCTGCTGAATATGTGTATGTGTGTATTGCAGACTGCTCAGCAAAAGCAGGGCTGGGCTGTTCATCCGGAGGGCTTTTGTGTCTTCCTGTTTACATTAGCCATAGACTCTCTGTCGAGCAAGAGAAGCTGCCCAGAAGGGCAGGAGAAATGAAAACTAGACATTTTTTTTTCATTCATTGTGATCCAGGGCATCTTAAATTAGAAACTGGGAAAAAAAAACATTTTCATTTCACTAAAAGCATTTTGTGTGTGGCACATGGTCATACCAAAGCATGGATGGACATAGATGAGTCAGCATGCTGCTGCGTGTCAGTGGATTTACACGGCACAGGGAACGAAGGGACACAACGTGTCTGGTAGAGACAGGACAAATGCAGAGGACAGGACAAACGCCGTCCCCAGAGAGGAGCTGATACAGCACAAGCAGTAACTCCGTTCTACAAAAATAAACCTGGAATCGGTCCCTTGTTACTGGCTAACTTGGGAAAACACTGATTTACAGTGTTGTGTTTTGCCGTCGCACACTTCCTAACTGGCAATCAGCGTGTTGACATCCATTCACGTTTCATTTGTTAATGGCTGGCAGCTTTGCAGAACACGTCTGCCAAGGCCAAGTTTATTCAGTTATACCGTTAACTAGGTACAGATTATAGGATTTATTAGATATCAAGGATAAGCCACACAGTGTTATGGATATATACACATTGACTTTCAAATCCACTGCTTCTTTGCTGGACTCCCACATACTAAGAGTAGTGAACTCTGACCTTACGAGAGATGATCCATGATTATTCTCGACAGCCTGACTCCCTCACCCTCCCCAGCCTGATGTGGCAATAGATCCGTCTCCAGGGCAACAGGGCAAGTGGAACCTACCCAGGAAGGCACTGCCTGTCGGAGACAGGAACCACACCTAACTGTAAACAAGGGTGTTCTGGAAGAACCCGCTGGCCTTGGGATCTGCCCAAAACAGACACTAAAACCTTCAGCACCGAACTTTGTGTGCATTGGTGTTCTGTCAAATTGCTCACCACAGGATTTTAGAGTGCTGGAGTGTGTGAACCACAGAGTGTGTGAACCGCAAAGACACCACAGGTGCTCTGGGCTTCCAAACCATGGTGGGTAACTGGAACCAGAACGCAGGTCTGTGGCAAAGACCTCCCTGACTGGACTTCTTTACAGTGAAAGTGCACTCCTCTCACAGAACAACAAGGATACTCGGCAACCGGGTTCTGGTCGCCATGGGAACTAATCAAATCACACTGCCAGTTTTAGTAGACGGCATCTCAGTGACCATGCTAATCATGCTAATGGTCTAGTGAAGTCTAAACTCTGGCCATTATGTCCTTTAAGAGCTTTCAGAAGCCTGTAACTACTTAAAGGACTGGAGCCTCTAACCTTCAGGGTGACCATCTGTGCCATCAGACCATGTTTTAACTACTTAGTTACAGCACAACCAGGTATGAATACAGACTTGGTCGGAAAGTCTCTTGGACAGAACCACATCAAAGGGCCTCTCGGAAAATGTTTTATGCCAGTTTCTGTTCCTGCTTCAAAGAGCTTCATGTGCTGAGGTTGCAGTTTTGAGGCAACAGGAGCTCACGAGAACCCCACCTGGGAGGGGCGGCATTAGGTGGAGTTTCTCCACCAGATGGGATTTCTTGTGGAGAAACCCAGTAGGATTTCCCTCATGATTTTTGCCACTTCATGTAAACGGGCTGGCGCAGCCGTCTCCCTTCAGGAAGCGGCATGTATGAAGGAGACGGCAGAGACTCCCACATCCAACACAGGCCACCCACCTGCCCTCGTTCACCATGGTCTTGTCCCCCGTACAGTTGAAGGTCTCGATGTATGCCCCGGCTGAGCAGTTGATCAGCTTCCAGTCGGGTTTACACACATCCAGGAAGTGTGGTCGCAGCCGTCCAATGGAGTACTTGGCGATGTCCGTGAGGGACTGACTCATAGCAGCACCAAACAGGAAAGTTCCGACTGCTTTGTAGACGCAGGCAACATAGCTGTTGTTAAAACTGGACTTTGACTTAAGGTGGTTTAGATAGACTAAAAGGCACTCGCCACTTATCATCTGTGAGGGGGAGAGAAACAAGACAGAGCTCAGAGAGCATTTCACATGAGAATATCCATTACGCTGTTATCAAAACAGAAATGAATGTGCAGTTTGATATATGTATACACAGTAGATATATTCAAATGAGGATGTCCACTCTTCAATAACTAAGGCAAGACAGCAGGAGCAGTATTTGACAATGCAGCCATCGCTGGTAGCCTGACTTTCCCCAGAGTTTGGGCTGGACTCTCTGTCCCTGTCCTGCTTCTGCGGTTTGGCTGAGAAGAGTCTCCATTGTCTCTGAACTCTGAACGACTCTGTGTATTCTGACTTATCAGACGATTGGAACTATTCATAATGTACACACAGTTTTGTAATCTCAGAAAATGAAGGGCTTTCCCTCTTCTTGCAGCAATGAATCAGTGTGTGTGTGTGTGTGTAAGAGTGAGAGAGAGAGAGAGAGAGAGAGAGAGAGAGACCGACCTGTTGTGAGGAGAGATTTGCTGTCTTTTTTTTTTTAAGAAGTGTTTTTTTTTTTTTACCAAAGAAAGGTGAAGTCCATCTCTGTTTCAAGCCCAGAACTAGTGCTATCGCTGAGGGAGTATTTTAGTATTATGGTTAAATGTTGACCCTAAAAGTGCAGCACCTAGAAATCTAAACACAGCCCTCTCTAAACTCACACAAATTGATATATCGTGAAATTGGAAAAGCACGAGTTTACAAGTCTAGAACTCAAATTGTCCCCCAAATAATTTTTTGTTCACAACTGTCATTCTATAGCCCCTGATCACCTGCCCCAGTTATGTTCAAACAGGAAAAGAAACACTTATGTGATATAAGGGCATTGTAGTAGCACATTATAATGCACTATAGGCTTCCCTATTTGATACAATGTGCACACTGAATTAAGAACAGCAGAATTATGAAATAAAAAAATGGCACTGAATAGCAATTAAAGACACAATAAAGAAAGGAGTTGGAATGTGTCTAGATATGAAGAGGTGATTTTGCTTGGTGCTGTCAATGTCTGCGTCTAAGAGGCAGACGTGCAGTTTGCTTGAGACACTATTTCCACTGTGTACAGAGCTTGGCTGACTGTCTTTCATAAGAAGTCAAAATTTGAATAACCACAGATACTCAATCTGATCTGAAAATGTGTCACAGTGTGCCTATGAGAAGAAAGTCATTCCAAAATTTCAAACCTAAATTTTTGTGTGTGCGTGCAAGGTGAAGAAGACGAGGGCTGAGAAATTAGTTGCTGAAGCGGTTTATCCACGCAAAGCAAGCCCATAGAAACCCATAGAGAGGTGGAGCGGCCTCCTCCAGGTCTGGCGAGACCAAGCACTGCACAACGTTCAGGGTTCCCACCTGCTCAAACTGCTCACACAGTTTACACAGCTGTCTCTCAAACCCTTTGTGAGAAAGCTGTGCCTTGGAGGGGACTGATGCTTATGCTTACTATTCTCATCCATCTCCCACGTATCTCTGAGGGGGGGGGGGGGGGGGGGGGGGCACTAAAGTGTGAAGTGCTGTGTCCCTTCAGGACCAGGGCAGGATGCCCCCTGGTAGAGGGCAAAGGAGAGACGGAGGCGGAGAGACTGCATTACAGAACAAACAGCACTTACAGTAAGCAGCGTGACGGGTATCATTACTCCACCTAATAACTGATAGGAAATGGTGTCTTCCTTAAGAGGGTACTTGATCGAATCGTCATTACAGAAAAATCCTCGTTTGAATGCTTGGTGCTGAAGTGTGAGTATTGCGAATGGGAGTCCAGCTAGCAAACACACACAAAACAAACACAAAGCAACAAGAGAGAAAAATGGCAGAAGTGGGTTAGAAGCGGAGTCTATTCAATTACCGCAACAGTCCCACCCAACACCACCCATACCACCACCACCACCACCAAAATACTTTTGTGTAGCAGGAAGAAAGCCGTGTTGATTAACCCCAGTTTACAAAGACATACAAAGAACAAAAGATTACCAAGCTGGTGTTCTATACTGGGGGCTGAGACACACGCCATCTGACATCACCGCTGGTCCTGAACGTTGAAGCATATTGTGATCCTGTCTAACCTCTGACCTTGGCCTCCGGTCCACCACTGCATCATCCTTCAGCTAAAAGTACTGCCTGCATTAATTAAGCAGTCCTGATTGCACTGGTCCCCTAGTTCTTTGGAATAAAATCACAAGTAACATTACAAAGACTATGTACAGCCTATATACAGAGTCAATAAACCTCTGGAGTCTACAGTTTCCATATAGCATTGGATGTTTTTATGTCTCAAACAATATTATATTATGTGTAAATTTAGACAACTGCAATGTACCTATTCACAGAAGGAAATGGTTTATTATTCTCATATTTTGCTCATGATGACTCGTGGACTCTGTGCTGCTCTACCTGAGAGCTCTTGCTTGTCATTTTCTGCAATTTTAGGATGCCGGTTTCAGATCCTTGAGTAAATGGATCAGACTGCATTGTTTTGACTCTTGACAGGATCTGGGGTCATCGCTGGAAACTGTGTTCAATGAATGCAGCTCAAATGATCTAGAAGCCTGTGATGAGACCGTGCAGCTTGAGAAGAGAAGAACATCTCACAGTGGTGATGTGGGCTAAGGGTCGAGTATGACTGACTGGTCAGAAAGGCAGATGTTCATCACTGATACGCCACGTATTCCAGACTAACTGTCCTCTCCCACGCTCTGGTTTATGTGTCCCATAAACCACAGAACCCAGGAGACAATGAGAGATTATGTCACCAACACCAACCTGTGGAAAAAGCCCTCAAACACTGCTGCTGTGCCAAAACAAAGATTACATGAGCATGATGGAGGTTAGTTTCACCAACAAAACAAGCCCCCCCCACATACACACACACACTAATGTGTAACATTAAATTGCCATGAATGATGGTGGATAGATCCAGCTCTACCCGGGAGGCACAAACAGAGCTGTGGATGTTGGTGTGTTTTAAAGAAACCACTGTCAACAGCCCCCAAGAGAGTTCTCAGAGTACGGCCTGGCCGTCCTCAGTGTACCACGGTGTCTCGCCCTCTTCGTGTGTCGTTTCTTAGCGTAAATAATCACAAAAACATCCACATCGTTACATCACAAATTGATCTTTCATGTTCTATCCTGAGAGCCATCTATTGTCCTTAAAATATTTACTGAAAGTGCATCAGAGTGACACAATGTGTGGTGAGCCCCAGTCGCGTGTGGTGCAAGGCGTGTGAGCTGGGCAGAGTGGACCACAGCACTGCCCTGCAGAAAGCTGAGAAAAGGAGCCCACAGCTTGCATTGCCACATCCTCCTCCATTTCCAGTTCTGTTTCCAGTGAAGGCTGCATTGTCACGACCTACGCTGCAGTCTGCTGTCTCAAGGGCTATGTCCAAAATCACATGGTGTAAAATGCCGTACAAACGCTCCAGTGTTCATGGCGAGTTGTGAATGAGTAAGCAGCTCAATCCACTTCCAACTCTATCTTAATTGTTGGGAATGAAATTTGAGAGTTGGGGTGTGTCCAAAGATATGGGATGCCATCAAATTATATCCTAACTGTTCTGAGGACAAACCCCGTGGTGCATTGTGGGTAATTTGAGGTTTTCATCAGAATGAAGAAAACTCAGGAGGGCTTTTCACAGTTTAGAAGCACGACTCAGAAGTGAAGCATTTCATATGCGCTTCAACACGTATGAAACCACACATGCACACCGGAGTCATACATACTAGCCCAACTGACACACACAATCGCCTGCTCTCATCCACACTGAGCAGATCGGTCTTCATCTCTTCCAGCAGCAGCTACTGGAAGCTGAAGCACATCAGAGTGCACAGACAGACGTGTCACACAAGGTACTGGGGCCCTTTATTCCAGATGCAGTATTTCATCTGTGCTCCAGACAATATTAGCTCGCCAGCCTGAATCACAAATGTATTCAAGCTGTGTTTAAAACTAAATTACTGGGTAATAAGTGTTGGGTATCAATATTTGTTAATAATGCTTACTTATTCAGTAAACAGTCTGCGTCTTTCAGATGCTCCATGTTACCAGTTCTGAGAAGTTCCATGCTGAGGGAGTCATGAGAACTATGAAAGCTATCACATGCATCGTCTAAAATCTTGGAAGATGATGAAAACCACAAATTGCCCCATATGCTGGTTGCACCTAAAGGTTTGCCAACACAGAGGTGAGGAGACACTAAGAGCTCTTCCAAAGGATCTGAAATATGAGCCCTCTAACCCACAGAGCTAAATCAAGTGGACACCCTCTTGATTTGCATCCATCTTTTGTAATTCAAAGTTTGCAAAGTGAGTGACATGCCCAGGGGATCTACTCAGAATGAGAGCTTCTGTCAGGCAGAGGCAGAAAGACTGCTGCTGTGTGTTCATACTCTTTACTCATTAAATCTCTCTCTCTTTCTGTTTGTCCCTCTCTCTCATTGGTTGGCCTAAAATGTCATGCGGAGGAAGGCATGCAGCACAGCTGGGTTTGATCACACTCTGTGGCTCACAGTTGCTCAGCCAGCTCTGCTCTGTCAGCTCAGAGCAACTGCTGAAGTGAGAACTGCCACCGGTCAAACCCAGGAAACTGCGTCTGCACTGGTCCCAATGAGGGGACACCCTGGGCATGTGTGGCTTTAATGGTGTTCTTACTTACGCTACAGATGGGCAGTGTCAAGCCCACTGTATACAGCACCGCAGAGGTGATCGTGCTGGAATGAAAGGGGTAGCTGATGCTTTCATCGTTACAGAAAAAGCCTCTCTGATAAGGCGTGATTTTACCCAGGTTAAAAGCCGCCAGTGGTAGTCCAGCTGTGAATGGAAGAAGGGTTAACAATGGGTTAACATTTCAGGACAAGACCTCGGACCAAGAGATGAGTGCTTGTGTTGGATGAGTGCTTGAATTAGAGGAGTGCTTGTGCATTTTCTGGAGTGCATCTCAAATACCTTAAGCATCGCCACCTATAAGAGGGAGAAAACGCTTGTTTGCGGTGACAAGTGTTGGAAAGAAGGGCTACTTAGCTCGGAAAAGGCGTGACGAACTTTCGTAATTGAAACCTTACAGGGTACCATCATCGTCTAATTATTTTAGACAGCTGCTCGTATCTTGTTTACTCTTCACACACACACACACACACACACACACACACACACACACACACACACACACACAGCTCTAATGTTGCTTAAGCAGACTGCTCTTCATGATTTTTTGCCAGTTCAATAAAAATATGACCTGAACAAGGTCGTCCAGCAGGTGCCTTCTCCTGTTATCAACCTCGTATCTGTCTGCACTTCAAACTCCTTCAACGTCAGAGACACGGGACCTGACGAATTTACATCCAACGCACCAACCCACGTGTAAACATTAGACCCTTCATTGCTTCACAGCTTCCTGGCCTCAGTCAGATTGGAAAAACACACACACACACACACTCCAGCACATGAAACAAAGGTATGACAGAGACCATACCACGCACACTTGAAACAGCTCAGCACAACTACAAGCTTCCTCAACTATGCTCTAATTCGGAAACTTCTGATCAAACTTTTCATTTGCCCGAAAAACTGCACGTTAGCTGAGCCAAGTCATATACACTAGCACATTATCACTGAACTACACAGGAGCTAATGCATACAGTAACTATTATCACATACTGAACACTGTAAGAACCATTATAAACAGCTCCCCCTCTTCTCTCTACTAATAATACACACACACACACACACACACAGAGCTTTTTTTAGGTCAACCTCCCAGCTGTTCTGATCAGCAGGTGGGCTGTGATTGCTTTGCTCTTAAATATTTAAAACACAAATGGTATTCCTGCTTTGGTCCAACATATTTCAGCTTTATTATACAAGTCTACAATATACAGTATACATGTACAATATACAATATATATAATGAAGACTTTTATTAAATGCATGAATCGTCCTCTGATGCATAAACCAGTGATCACACCAGCAGAGAGATTACACTGCACTATCTACAGCATACAGCCTTTACAGATACATAAAGGGCCTTTTCCTTTAGATGTGCTAGCTTCCAAATTACCCAGACACGGAACAGTATTTTGTGAGTTGTTTTGCAATATGTGCGCCTGACCAAGACTCCCAAAAATAAACACAACCAAAGTATATTTAGAGCTACAGATTGACTATACAAGTGACAAAATATTTCTACAATTAAGCTGTTTTCATTGATGAATCAAAAGAACAATCCACCTCGAACAGAAATATTGTCTTACACTTATCTTACACACACACACCACCCGAGTGTAAAACGGTCACAAACCCCCACCGCAACACCCCTGTGATCTCCGTTCCTACCAGTAACATGAGCTTTAACTGGGCAAACACGGATGAGGTCACATTAGGCCTGCACTAACGACGCATGAACGGTATACCATCTATTAAATAGATGAACGCTACATAATACCATAGTCTCTAGTCTAAAACTTTAATAACGCACGTTGTAGCCCACACGGTTGACAGGTTAAAGGGTCATCTCTTCATGCCCAGAAGGTCCGGGATCGCCTTGCTCAAATCACAGGGCTCTTCGTCTCGAATTTTAACAAGCCCAATCTGTTTGGGTTTGCAAATAGATAGACATTAAATAAAATGGGCTGATTCTACTAGTGAGGTGTTTTCCATGAACAAACAACCCAGTTCTCAGCTGCTGTATTGCACGTGCTCGCACTGTTTCTGCTGGCGCAACAGCCACTGTACACACTTGCAGATGACAGGTGCCCACAACAGATTACATGCTGTCCACAAACCGTTCGCTTTCGGTACAAAGTACATGGTTGAATACGAGAATGCAGCTTTGAATTGACACGTGCGCGCGCGTTTGTGACCGCGTGTCGTGACGTCCTCCTCGTCTGCCTTATAAAAGGCGGATGCAATGGGAAATGTTGATAACCTGATGTTTTTGCTGTACGAGGGTGTAACAGGAGATGCCGTCCGGCTCTGTCAATGGGCGGGTGTGCGCCACGATAAAGTGCACATAAATTCTGTCCAGACCAGTTTTTTTTCCATCTGTGATACCGGTTATTCTCCAAATGATTGCAATACGTTCATGTTTTGATGACATGCAATGCCAAATCAGTCATGACCGATTACTGCAACTCGTCAAAACACAGTTGGCTAAAGTAAAAATGATTTTGTTTCGTTTAAAAAAATGTCGCCAAAAGCACAAGTAGTGTCAGTTTTAGTCTTGTTGAATTCATTCATTTAGGGCGTTTACTATCCGGGCCATTAGCGTAAACCGGTAGCGCATTATTAGGTAAAAAAGGTGAGGGTCATCCGTCATCGCTGATTGGTTATTGATTGGCGTTTGAACAGTATGGATACGCCCTATTTTGTCGTGTGACTAGTAATTCTAGCGTAGACAACCGCATGCGTAATTGAGAATATCACAAAGTAACACATACATACCAAGTATAAGACAGGCGATGTCAAGCAATATAAAAGGAATCCCTCGTGTTTCGAACATCTTCAATGATCTTCCGTATGTCCACAAGACCTAATCAAATTAAGGCGAGTGAGAGGCAGTCTAGGCTACTCTGTGTGTCCTTGAGCGTGTGCAGCCAGTTAAAAATAAATCAACAAATTTTGACCATATGAACCAAGGAAGACGAGCGAGGACAGCCTGACTAACATTGACTAAGTAATGGCGATTGACTATCACCCGGAGAGGACATTAGAGTCGCTTCGTTGTTTCAGACGTTAACCATTTCACAGCTACAAACAAAAACGACAAAAGCCAAGTTTATCGCATCGGTCCGTCACGTTAGCTTGCACGGTATAAGTTGGTCACGGCAGGACTGAGCTATGCACTGCGAACTGGAGACCCATGCGCCGAGGGCTGTCATGATGGGAGCAGTGAAAGGAGAGTTGAGCCTATCGCGTGTTTCCCTACGTCATGTGAAAATATTCACCCTCTCCGTAGTTGCTCCTCCCACCCACTAGAGGAAAACAAAGACGGTTCCTACACTTATTTATTTAAACAATTAGTGTCATAGTGTCACGTTTGTTTAAAAATAAATAGAATTTCATTACATTTTCTATAATACTAAAGATGTATATTTAAAATAGCTCCGTCTACAGCCGCTTCATTCCAGATATGCATCTATGGCAAATGTCTCAAACCCAAAACAGTGTAGTTCAGTGTAGCTTCTTCAGTTAATCAGTTACTTGTGCCGCATTGTACCCCCAAATTAAGAGTCCTCGTGGGTTACCTTGATCCATGCTATTCAGTTATATGACAATGACAAACACTCGAAAACGTACCAAAAAATATTTTAGTTTATTATCTAATGGTTTGGTTTATTGATTATATCACTGGATTTTTCAGAAATTTAAACCAGTGCAGCGGTTGGTATAATCCGGAATGTTAAACTCAATAAACAAATAAATACATGAATAAATAAGATAATGTCTCCATCTAGTGGAGAGATTGGATAAGCAGTTGATCAAACATGATTAGAAGAGGTAGTGGGGATTGAGTCTGTTGGGGAGTACTGAGTACAAATTCAAGCGACCCCCTTTGGGAATTCAGGTTTCATACTCACATTGCAAACTTTACACATCGCCACTGCTGTAGTGTGTAGTGTGACACCCCCCCCTCCCCCCCCCGGCCTGGGACCCCAAACAGTTGCCTGCCTTGTCTACTGGCAAGCGGCACCTCTGAGAACTGAGCTGTAATCTCCAGTCGTGGAGCCCTAAATTTGCGTTCCAACGCTCGTGATCAGTTCATTACCAAGCCATTCACGAGCTGGATGCGGTATGCCAGGACAATGGAACCCGGGAACTGTGGGGCTTTTCAACTGGACTTGCAAACGACCACATGAAGGCATAATAAAATTACATAATTAAATTAATATATACCATTATTACCCTTTTAAAAACTAGAATTTGTCCAAAATAAATCTAGAATATTGTAAATACAATTAGCCCAAACAACAGGTAATTAGTCTGAACTTTATTAAATAAAATAAGCAAACCATCTTGGTCCAAACTTGTCATAGATAAAAAATCTCATTATCATATCACAATATTCTTTATACACAGCAGAGTCCCACGTATTGAATAGATTCATCTGTACTGAGTGACGTCACTTAGTATTGTTCTTGTCACATTTTCAAAACTTTAGCATTTGTTTCAGTGTTTTCACTGAGTAACATCTGAAGGTTCCCCAAACTCTTATACTCTGCTGTCATACTCTACAATCTTGCCCTTCCAAGTGTGCTAAAGGCTTAATTTATGTTCGCGTCCTTGAAACAGATTGTGAACAAATTCAGTACAACTTGTGATAAGGCTCTTTTAACAGGCTTGTGACATGTTGGGTTAAACATGACTAAATGACCCAGTCTATTGATCCTAAATGAAAGATTTGTGTTAATTTGGGAAGCTCATAAACATATTGTGTGCAAGTCACATCGATTCAAGTTTTATATTACAAAACAAATAATGTTTTAAATATTAAGTTACTTGGCTCGCTAACCGAAAAAAACGGACTATGCCAATTGTTCTATTATCTATGGATGAGCAAATAACAGTCATCGATGAACAAATTGGCTATAAATGTGAAATGCTTTTAATTAGCTGTAGCCAAAATATGTGGCTACAATATATATTTATATATAAATATAATATTTTTTTTTTTATTGAAAACGACATCGTTTCAATTGATGATGCCTGTATCATGTATCGAGTACTCCTAATCGCAACAAGAATAAATGAAATGAAACAACAAACAAGCACGATTAAAGTCGTAGTTCTTTGAACTAGTCGTTACGTTATCTGTGTGTGCAGTTGGCACCCGAACACCGGGACATGGGCCAGTTAGACCGCGCGCCCTATCAGGCTCCTCGGCTCAATGATTCCCTCTCACAGTCGTTCCCCAGCCTCACTTGGCAATTAGGCTCAACGTGGCGTTGAATCGATTAACTAATTCAATTAGTTACTATTTCCTTTCAGTTTCATTGGTGTTTTGAATCCGTGTGGTAAAAGCTCAACTGGTCAGAATCATGTATGTGATGATTAGGGCAAACCAGACAGAAGGACGGGTGATGTGAGAAAGGACAGGCTTGCTTTTGCCTCCTGTATTAAGGTAGTTGGGGAGGTGATAGATATCGCGTGTTGAGGTTGGGCTGTGTGATAATTTATTAAGGCTTGCTTGGCTACTGATCCAACGTGCCTATCGGCCGCCCGATTTTGCCTATAGATTACCATAATAAATAGTCATCTTGTAAAACTTACCCCGGTGTTTGTGTGTGGTTATATTTAGTCTCTGAGCCGGACCACTCCGGGTTAACAAAGGTGGTGGCAGCATTTTCGCTACCTAGTGCGTTTATGCAAATTATAACAATAACTTAGGTCTGTATAATTTCATTAAAGGAATCTTGTAGCACGGACGATATGGGGCGGATACGTGCTGAATGAGCGGGGTTTCAAATACCTTGTACAATCCATAAATCCTTTAACGTTATCGAGCATTGCCTTACCTCCAAAGACCAAAAGAGGGCAGTATAATCCCGTTACCCGTTTCTACGTGTTGCTGTGGCTCTGTAATAAATCCGTTGACACAGCATAATAACGGCACAAACCCTTGAGGAGTCCCTGAGGACTTGGTTTTATCTGTTCGTGTTTCTTAATGCATCGTTCTGTTCTGACTTGCCCGCTTATCTTTGTGTTTGGGTTATGTATGCGTGTGTTCCTCAAGGCCTGCGCGCTTGTCTCTCTTTATAACGAGTCTTGTCCCTCAAGCCTTTTTTGCGCCGCTCCGTTGCTTCTGTTTACGGAGATGAGCCTCAATCTCGTGCCGGAAAAGGAGCATTCCAAGCTGCCCGTGCGAGGCCTCGTTCATCGCTTTGGATTGCATGCACATTTTATACTGATCCGGGGGCAGCTCGTCGGCGCAGTGTTTTTCGTGCCACAGGTGGAAGAGGCCGCGTGAGGGCGCGCGCACCACGAGCAGGTTGCTGTGGAGGTATTTCCGGTACAGGTGTACGTCCTCACCGCCCCACCCCTTAATGTCCACGTCGAATCCACCTGCGAGAACGAGACAGGACACAGCTAAGTTGGCGAACAGAGCCGTCATCTACAGCTGCGTTTCCCCTTTCTGCTATTTTTAAACATAGTTGTGGGACACATGTAGGTGCCACGCAGAGGAGGCAGGGACAGTAATGCTGGGAGTCTGAACTTTAGTCTCTTCACAGTAAATGCTGAGAGTATGAATCTTGCTCTCTTCACAGTAAACGCACCAGACATTTCTATTGAAACTCCAGCAAAAACCCCAATAGCATATCGACCCTCTCTGATGATTACTGCTGCCGTTCTGCTGAGAAATGCACAGACCATTCCAAACGCTCTGCTGAAAGAGCAGAATTTCCCCCTGCCAATGAATGCAGATTGACAAATGTCTTTACTGGTCTTAGCATGTCTAGCCAACTGGTCAGACTGGTCATAATAACCGTACTAGTGAGATGAAACATGGGTGATAGATATGAAACGTTTGGCTCTAACACAGAAGACACAAATGAATGAATGAATTATGACATAAGAAAATAGTATAATCTCTATCATATACATAAAGCATTTTTTAACAGAATTGTGCATTAAAAAAATATATAATATATATAACTGAAATGATGTGCATAACTGCTGCACTAGGTTCTTTGAGAAACATAAATACAGAATCTTCAGCCATGGTTCGTAAATTCTGTCCTTGTAAATTTTACGTTACTGGGAAATTTTTTAATGGCAACCATAACTTCATGAAGTCATCCCAATGTCCAGATGGTCTAGTTTTGGAAATTATTATTTAAATGAGCAATCTGCATCGATTTCATAAACATTAAGAAGTGCGGTCAGCCACTGCCACGCTGCGTCCTTACCTATGTTGATGAAATCCGATCTGTACTGACATGTCATCCCGAATCCAAAGTCCCTCCAGAATCCAGTGTCTTTCTTAATGACCTGCAGTGGTAACAACATTATGCCTTAATGTCTTCAGCCATCCGCTGTCTATACTGTGATGATGAATATTCATGTCTCCGGGTCCCAATTTGCCTTGTTGTGCATACAGTGACTCTTTGAGAATATAAACTCTGCTTGCTTGTAATTGCTACATGTCTGAGTGTGGCTGCCACTGTAATCAGACACATCAGAGGTGATGAGTGTGTTGATGAGAGGAGGTGCAGGTTACCAGCTGCTGTTCAACCGGTGGGACGTGATTCCCGCCACCATAGATGACGGCTGGATTATACTGGCTGAACAGCACGGGATAAAAGACCCTCTTCCCTGAAAAGTCCAGCGAGAGCAGGAATGTGGACAGATTTACAGGAATACCACATCAGAATAACATTACAGGCTCCCACAAAACATTCTGCCCCAGTAAAACCCATACTTCTAAGGAAGCCTGTAAAATCTCATCATCTCATTTCACTTACTCTTATCACACACACACACACACACACACACACACACACACACACACACACACACACACACACACAAACACACGTTCTCTCAGATTTTTTTTTTCAGTTGAACATACAGGTAGCTTTACTGATATGACTGCATATAATAACATATTGTCAAAGACTCAGAAATATTAGCTTGAATATATTTACTTTTTTTTCAGTTCAAGGAGGATTCAAGGAGAATATGTAATTTGTTTGAGCTGAAGTTTGGTATTGAATTCCAGTGTTTGAGTGTGAAAATGTATCATACGCTTTTATAATGGTCACAAAGAACAACGCACATCTGTCTGTCCCTCACTACCATGCAGTGACAGTGTGCTGACTTCTTTTATGGTAACCATATCTGTCTGTCTTCTGTGGCCAGCATCAGGTCCCTGAGTGAGCTGGGTTAGACTTTGTCTCTGTGTGGTGTATCTGACAGTATGGAGATATTCTGTCAATTCTTGCTCTCATCTGAGAACCTTTCATGACTCAAATGTACTTTGAGCTCGAGTCTTTTCTTTTCTTTCTTCCTCTCTTCTCTAACTTTCTCTAATTCTGCACACATTTCCATCTCTGTCTCTCTGACCTGGCTGGGTGTTCAGCCGGCACGTGTTAAGGAAGTCTGTGGTGAAGATGATGTCCACATCACAGAAGAACATTAGGACATTTCCACCCTTCCAAGCTCGGGCACCAACATCCAGACCCCGGCCACGAGAGAACTCCTCGTTCAGCTGGATCAGTGTGATGTTTCGGAAATTCAGCTCTCTGGGTAAGAGGGTGGAGGTGGGGTAGAGAGAGGGGCAAGAGAGAGAGAGAGGATCAAGAGGGGGGGGGGAGAGGAGCAAGAGAGGGAGAGAGATTGGTAAGACAGGAAGAGAAATGAGGATTTCAATGACGATGCGTATCAACCCTGTATCACCCATTTCATTTCCAAATGTTAAAATTCCAGATGACAGTACTCAGTAAACACATGTCAGCTTCAAAACATTATAATTAATCTCACGAAATATAAAAATTCTTTCAAACACATTTCCAGAAAGTACTTTCTTTCTCCGGACAGTCAACAAAAATAGTAATTAGTGTCAAACACCTCAAAAGATAGATGTGCATTAAAATAGATGTGGATTAAAAACACTGGTGTGTCCTCATGAAGTGTCTCCAGTGCATAGATAGAGAGAGGGTGCTGAAGACAGACGTCTCCTCAGGCTGCTGCTGGGCTGGATGAACAGAACAGCTTCACAGACCAGCACAGTTTCATCTCAGAGGCTCCTGCAATGGAGTGCACAGAAAGTACCCCAAACCTCACCTCTGCCCTCACCTCCTCAGTACCCCAAACCTCACCTCTGACCTCACCTTCTGAGTACCCCAAACCTCACCTCTGACCTCACCTCCTGAGTACCCCAAACTTCACCTCTCCCCTCACGTCCTCAGTTCCCCAAACCTCACCTCTGACCTCAGCTCCTGAGTACCCCAAACCTCACCTCTGACCTCACCTCCTGAGTACCCCAAACCTCACCTCTCCCCTCACATCCTCAGTACCCCAAACCTCACCTCCCCCGCACCTCCTCAGTACCCCAAACCTCACCTCTGCCCTCACCTCCTCAGTACCCCAAACCTCACCTCTGCCCTCACCTCCTCAGTACCCCAAACCTCACCTCCCCCGCACCTCCTCAGTACCCCAAACCTCACCTCTGACCTCACCTCCTGAGTACCCCAAACCTCACCTCTGCCCTCACCTCCTCGGTTCCCCAAACCTCACCTCCCCCGCACCTCCTCAGTTCCCCAAACCTCACCTCTCACCTCCTCAGTTCCCCAAACCTCACCTCTCACCTCCTCAGATACCCAAACCTCACCTCCCCCTGCACCTCTTCCTTCCTATCATCGTCTGTGCTTTCCACTTCCCACCTATGCCCATCTTGTTCATCCCGGTTTTGGGATTTGGTGGTGAATATGTGAATGTGCAGTGAGATGAAAAGGGTTAGAGATAGACCTGTGTTTGTGTGTGTGTGTGTGTGTGTGTGTGTGTGTGTGTGTGTGTGTGTGTGTGTGTGTGTGTGTGTGTGTGTGTGTGTGTGTGTCTGACTTTCAATGTTATTCCTAACAGCAACAGATGTGGAACATTCAGAAAAGAACCATTAAAAATAATGGGCAATTTAAGGTAGTAAAATCACCATTGATTTGATCAATCCAACTCCAATCTCTGGTCCCTACAGAATATAATCTAGGAGAACAGTATTCAGAGTATCTAGACTTGCTCATTTAGGCTGTATCCCACTGTGTGGCCCTTCTAAAAACGGTGTAAAAAGAATCTCACGGCTCAGGCATGTAGCGTGGCTGAATGTGGATAGTCACTGGCTGTGTTTTGTGCTAAAGACATGAGGGCTCTGTTCCACCAGTTACCATATCATAAAAACATCTCCTTTTGCAGTGGGCAGAGGAAACATGGCTTTTATAACATTTTCAAGCAGTGTGTACACACACACACACACACACACACACACACACACACACACAGGAAAACAACTGGCTCCTTCTTGCCCACATTAGGTCCTCTGGATCTATTGCCTGTAAAAATCATCATGTCCCCTGATTGCAGAGACTGAGCGCGTGTCCACTGACTCCTGCCTCACTGACTCTTGCTGTATGAACACATCCTGATTCTAGACTCTTAACATTGTTCATTGGAGCTAAGGGACTCCTTTTACATCAGAATAATACATTTCCAACTGCTGATTCTTCAAAATAAACTCCTAGTAATGTAAACAGACTGGGGATTGTGGTGTATTTAGATTGGTTTAAAGTGGACAAACATATTTTTCTCACGTGTATTAGCAGGTTCCTTTTGGGGTAGGACGTGGCAGCTTTAGAGAGATTACATGTATGTGCCTGCATACATGTGGGATTTAAAACGCCCTCAGCCAAAGTCAACACACAGATGCAGACATACCTGTCTGATGTCTCCAGAAAATACACCTTCAAAAACAACCAGTATTTTGATCCAGAGACCAGTAAAGCAGAGGACTCAGGTAGCATAACACTTCCTTTCATGATTCAGGATTCTCAAGATTCTCCCAGCATGACCTCTGGTTCTGAACATTAAATACCTTTCATTCCTCAGAATTTACAAAGACTCATTTTCAAACATTTTAATCATGACAAAAAAGGAAAAAATGGTCAGGCACTGTGGATAATGAGGCCTAAATTTGCTAATTGCTTTTCATTCAGACCTGTGGTACAGAGATCAGTACGGGTGTGACTGCCTCTCTGTCTTTCTGCTCACAATCTGCCAGAGACCAACCCAGCTCTGACGTTTGCTCCATGGATAAGTGTTCTGGGTCACACACACACACACACACACACACACACACACACACACACACACACACACACACACACAGTTCCCTCTCAAATTAACACAAATTATTCATGGCTATCGATTCGGTTCGCCCGTCAGGGGTCCCACAGCTCTGTGTGCAGACGGTAGCGTTTGCATCCCTGTTAGCACATCACACGGCATAGAATATACAGGGTGGACTTCAAAGAATCGTCGAGGCCCGCACGTGCCTGTAAAAGCCTCCCCCAAACTCCACCACTTGGCGGTTCCACCCGCTCCGAACGGCAGATGATGCAGGTTGGGTCGGGTTATGTAACGACTGTCGGAGTCTCTCTCGCCGCCTGTAGCAACCCAGAGTGAACCCATGTCTGAGATGCGGTCAACATCCACGGAAACGGTACAATACACTGGGCTACATTCCACAGACAGGCATTCCTGTACATGATATACAAAGTCTTATTTATTGCAGGACACAAATTGCTGGATATATTCGAGAATGGAGAATTTGGTGTCCTTTTCTCTGACTTGGTAGCCATGACAGCATGTCTGAGGTGATGGTTATCAGTGGTGGGCTAAGAGTGTGCTCCTTTGACTAAGGCATCCACCAGAGCCCAAAGACGTTTACTGTATCTCATTTTTGAGTGGCATCATAGGAAAGCCTTCTAAAGCATGTCTTAGCAAAGCAATCTCTTGATCGCTGGCTAATTAAGTAGTTAAAGCTCCAGTCAGATTCTGTGGAAAGTACCAAGGGACCCACGAGCAGTTGGACTGGGTGGTCTGTGTACACATCACCTCTGCTGGCAGAGCTAGAACTGCACCGTCAGGAGATATTTTCTATCTGGACCAGGAAGCTGAAACCGCAGCTTTAAAGGAATGTCTGTTTAATGTGAAAGTAGATGTCCTCTTCAGCCGGTGTTTGGAATCAGGTAATTGAAGAAATCAATTTTGTTTCCTTGAAGGATGGTATTGTGATTGCATTTATAAATTGATTTTTACTCTACGTTATGCATTCTTTTTTATTTGCTATACGTTAATATTATGTACTGAGTAATATCTGTTCTTCCAACTTCAAAATCATTGCACCTTTTATAAATTTATATTCTGTAAAGTGTTTGTAGTTTAAAGTAAATAAAATATCTGTGTATGTGGATGGGTATGTGTGTATGCATGTATGTGATTTCTGGGTGTCTGGGGGATTGATGATTTTCACTGTATGTGATGCAGCAGTAATAACCAGAGGTACATTGTGCAGGATATTGGCTTTCTCTTCCTGGAGAGGCGAGAACTCCCCAAACCCCACCTCACCACTGCCACAAAGCCCCTCAACACACTGCACTTCCTATTTCACACATGTTGATCTGACAACAAAAACATCACCAGGCTGTGTGTGTGACTATGTAAGAATGCTTTCAAAAACTGAAGTGTTAGTAGCTTGTTTTTGTATTTGTTAACAACATTCACAGTGAATGAAAAAAGAAATCTAAATCAAATCAATCGTTTCTTGTGACCACCCTTTGTCTTCAAAACAGCATCTTCTAGGAACACTTGCACACAGTTTTGGATGGAACTCGACAGGGAGGTTGTCCCAGACATGTAGGAGAACACACAGATCTGTGGATGTAGGCTTGCTCAAATCCTCCTCTCTTCATCCCAGATAAACTCAATAATGTTGAGATCACGGCTCTGTAGGGCCATATCAAAATGTCTTCTTTACTTCTTTACATTGAAGATAGTTCTTAATGACATTGGTTGTATGTTTGGTGTCATTGTCCTGCTGCAGAATCAGCCTCTCTGGTAGTTTTGCATGGTGAATATGTATCTGCCTGTATTTATCAGTATTGAGGACGCCAAATCCCAAACCTGATTTGCTGATGTGCAGCCCCAAACCTTCAAGGAACCTTCACCATGCTTCACTGTTAAACCTCCACCACGCTCCACTGTTGAACCTCCACCACGCTTCACTGTTGAACCTCCTCCATGCTTCACTGTTGAACCTCCACCATGCTTCACTGTTGAACCTCCACCACGCTTCACTGTTAAACCTCCACCATGCTTCACTGTTGAACCGCCACCACGCTCCACTGTTGAACCTCCACCACGCTTCACTGTTGAATCGCCACCTTGCTTCACTGTTAAACCTCCACCATGCTTCACTGTCGAACCTCCACCACGCTCCACTGTTGAACCTCCACCACGCTCCACTGTTGAACCTCCACCACGCTCCACTGTTAAACCTCCACCACGCTCCACTGTTGAACCTCCACCACGCTCCACTGTTAAACCTCCACCATGCTTCACTGTTGAACCTCCACCACGCTTCACTGTTGAACCGCCACCTTGCTTCACTGTTAAACCTCCACCATGCTTCACTGTCGAACCTCCACCACGCTCCACTGTTGAACCTCCACCACGCTCCACTGTTGAACCTCCACCACGCTTCACTGTTGAACCTCCACCATGCTCCACTTTTGAACTTCCACCAGGCTTCACTGTTGAACCTCCGCCATGGTCATGGTCTGGAGGTAAGGAACTGGTCTTGTGACCGGAGGGTCGTGGGTTCGATTCCCAGACCTGAGGCCATGACTGACGTGCCCTTGAGCAAGACACCTAACCCCAACTGCTCCCCGGGCGCCGGGCTAGGGCTGCCCACCACTCTGGGCACTTGTGCACCACAGCCCCCTAGTAATCACTTGTGTGTGTGTGTGTGTTCTAACTGCACAGATGGGTAAAATGCAGAGGACAAATTTCGATTGCGGTGAAAAAATCACAATTGACAAAATATGCCATATTAATGCTTCACTGTTGCCTGTAGACACTTATTATTGTACTGTTAAAGCCAAATATTTTCTACATTTCTCCTATGTCTTTAAGCATATTTTCAGCCTTGTTTGTACATCAAAGGTAGCCTATTGCTTTGCTTACCTAGTAGAATCATTTCTTTTTCAGTACTGCTCCATGCCTTGAAAATGATTATCAGCAACTGTTTGGTATAACTGGTTAATCAAACACGTGACTATAATCCTAGAAAACGGCTGACTTTGTGCAAGTGTACATAGATGAATTGATGATGTTTTGAAGCCAAAGGCCGGTCATGGCAAATATTGATCTCTCTTTTGTTAATTCACTTTGCAAACTTCTATTCACTTCTATCAACACTTCTATTTTTTGAAAGCATGCTTACTTTGCAGCATACGTATAAGCATATATATATAGGAGGCCCCAGAGGAACGTATTTTTTGTTGCCTTGTACTTGTGGCAATGTGCAATGACAAGAAAGTGAATCTGAATATATATATATATATATATATATATATATATATATATATATATATATATATATATATATATATATATATATATATATACAGAGCCGGAGTGGCTAATCGGGAGATTCGGGAGGATTCCCGATGGGCCGGCTCATGTCAATCTCTAGTTTGGGCCGATTGGGAGGGGAAAATAATTTTGGGCCGGATTTTGGCATGAAACTCCCGGGCTGAAAAAGTGTCCCCACTCCGGCCCTGTATATATATATATATATATAGAGAGAGAGAGAGAGAGAAGAAAGAGAGAGAGAGAAAGGGGGAGAGAGAGAGTTTATACATGTATCTGAAAAAGATTTGAGGTAAGTAACTGCAGTATACTTGGGTAAGATACGTGGGTAAGATATAAAAATTGTAGCAAAGTACACAAAGTTTCCAGACAAACAGGACGATTCGGACAGAGATCCTTCATCATACACACACACACACACACACACACACACACACACACACACACACATACACACACACACACACACACACACACACCACACACACACACACACACACACACACACACACTATATTATTGTTTGCTATTTGTTTGTGTTGACTGCATACTGCATTGTAAAGTGGTTGTGCTGATTGGGTATTATTGCATTGCAGTGTCTGTTATTCCCCATTGGCCCTTAAAGCCCTCAGCTAGCGCCCTCTCTCCTCCCTCTCACTGCACACACGATTCCTTCAGCTGTCTTATGTGGTGCCGGATCAGTTACAGGAAACTACGTCTTTCAGCACATGTAGCTACCAGGTCTGCAGCTGTGATGGGCAAGTCACATCATTTTGGGCAAATCATTTTGGGGAAAAATGCATGTGTCAAAGGTATAATGTAAATGTAAATATTTGAGGTTGAGTGAGGCAGAATAAAAGAGAGATAGTGAGATCATATGGAGGCTTAAGAACTTGGAGGCCTGTATATCCGCTTAAGACATATGACTACCTTACACCATAAGACACCTGGACGCTACGTGATAAGACACTTCTACCTCACACCATTGGACACTTATACCTTACACCATAGGAGACATATCTTACACCGTTGGACACTTATACCCTATACCATGAGACTCATACCTTGAAGTGTGCTCCAAAGTTCCCTTGACTTCATTCGCCTGATCCCGGCCAAAGTAGACCACAGTGAGGTGCACTCGTCGGTCTTGCTTTATACACACCTCTCTGAAGAAAAAAGAAAACGCACACAAACACACTCTAATCAGATTTTCTCATTCTGACACAGGCAATCAACTTTCCCTCCTGGGATGCTGCAGTGAGGAACATGGCGATTGTTCTAATCTAACGCTACCCTGTTCAGCAGAGCGTCCAGAGGACCAGGAATGAGGAAGAGCTGAGGAAGGAAATCAGGGATTATAACCACTCCCCCTGGAACGAGGAGCTCTCAGTCCAACATCAGCTATTACTCTGCTGGTCCGTATTTCCTGAACCCTGCGTACCATCACCATACTGGACACTTCCATAGTAGACAACCACGTTTGTGTTTCTGTATCGCCAATTGTCTGTTAACTACTTGGCGTCACCTCTGCTCTATGTGGGGCGCGCGGAGTTTGGGGAGCCGAGTGTAGACAAGTGTGTTTGAGCTGCTTTGACAAAAAAATGGACTTCCTTCTTTCCAGTACAGCAGGAATCCCAGATGCCGCATTCATCAAGAGCCATCATGAGAACACGAGCACCACTGGCAGAGGCAGTGTGGACTTAACGGGTTCTCAGCCAGGAGAGGAAAGCATAGAAATGCCAGGATAGAAATGGGCACTTTTGAAAGAGGAAGCCTCTTCCAGCACATGAGCGTCTGTAGACTCTCTAAACAGATCAGGGCATTGTGAATACAGAAACCAAAGACAACAGAGGAGCCCACACATGAGCTCCCAATAGACTTTACCACAGAGAGAAACACACACACACACACACACACACACACACACACACACACACCCACACACACACACACACAGAGACACACACACACACACACACACACACACACACACACACACACACACACACACACACACACACACACACACACACACACAGACACAGACACACACACACACACACACAGACAAACACAGACACTCCCAAAACCATTGTGTGAAATTCCAGCAGTTTGGAGCAGACACATTCTGATAAGCAGGCACCAAATGTTCCAGGTTCATGCTGACTTTGCATTTTTAGTTTTATCTGTCTGCGTCTGTGACGGACGGCGTGGAGGCGCCACTGGGTTCCACTCCGTGTTCGTATGCCCTCGTCACACAGCTCACTTCCCCAGGGCAGATTACGATCTGTGTGCTGACACTTTGAGCATGTACAATAGACAGCCGAGTGTGTATGGCAGAACCCAGACAGCTTCTGCGAAATGCTGAAAAGCAAAACCATGTGGTGACCGTTCAGGACAGAATCTAAACACAAGCCAAGATTGAGGCAAATACGCAGTACAGGCACTGAGATTTTGTAGACCTTGTCTACTAAATGAGATGTGTTAACAAGAACATACAAGAACTTGCATGTTTTGAGTGTGTGTGTGTTCAGGGCATATGAATGTGTGTGCATGCATATTTGTGTGTGTGTGTGTGTGTGTGTGTGTGTGTGTGTGTGTGTGTACATTTGTGCTTGCACATTCGTGTGTGTTTAGTGTTGACAATTAGTCTGTAAGTCTTGCCTGCACACTGCTGACCACCTAAATGACATGATCCTCCCCTCCACCCCTCTCACCTCTACCCGCCCCTCTCCTCTCCTCCGCTCTCTCTCTTCTCCTCCTCTTCCCTCTCCTTTTCTCCCCTCCTCCTCTTTCCCTGCTCTAATTAATACATGAGGCAGAAGTGTGTGTCCAGCCCATGGAAAAACTCCTCTGTTCCTGTTAGTGTGGTTTGGAGAGTTGTCAGCGATGATCTATTTACAATGGAAAAATACAGCTAACTGCAATCCACTACGGCAAAAAAGAAAGGACATACTTCTCAATTGGTACAAATGGACATCATATAAAGAACTGATAATTAAGCATCACACTAATGATTGGGATAGCCTCTCACAACATTCTAGTTAATGGATTTGAATCTTAATATTAATCAAAAAATCATAATTCAAATGATTTACCACTTTAATATCTGTGTTAGAATGAGCAGACATGCAGTGGCTCTGTATTTCACGCAGACATGTTAGGGTCTGAAACAGATGAGGAAAGACACGGGAACACAGTCGGATGGAAGTTGGAAGAAAGACCTGGACAGTGTCCTCAATAATGCAGCTCAGAGACGAGAGACGAGGAGACAGGATCAGGAGAGCCGAGGAAGGAGGAGACAGAGAAAGAGGGAGAAATAGGGAGGGAGGAGTGTGGAATGCACTGGAGAGAGACATTAAGGGATGGGTGATTTGGAGAGGTCTGGGGGGGGGGTGTTTGTACCTGAAGTTGTGCATGAATTGTTTGAACTTGTCGGCTCTCTGAGAGAGTGGTACGATGATGTTGATGGTCACGCGTGCTGTTTCCACATGCTCGTCTGAGACCTTCATGAGGGGGCCAAAGGGCCGGAACAGCACCAACTTCCGGAACTCCTGCTTGTTCTCACCGCGGAACGTCAGCTCGTACAGAGTGCCCTTGTCCTTCTCTGTCCGAGCTACACCTACAGGGGGCGACAGAGAGACAGGATGTCACACACCTAAGGAGGCTGGAGACACAGGAAGATATTCACATCATAATGCTGTTCTTCTTTTTCCAGAAACCAGACACACACACACACACACACACACACACACACACACACACACACACACATATGGAGTGATACAGGGAGTTTGAGCCAAGGAAGAACTTCCTTTCTGACTTCACCTCAGGGAAGTTTGGGGCAATAAGAGGATGGTCAGGTCAAGATTTCATTACACACTTTTCATTTTCACAGCGATTCCACAAAAATACTTTCACTGGATCTCTGCTGAACTCCATAGTCTGTCGTCCAAGTGGGAAAACAAAGTCTCTCACATGTCAGTTAAAAATGATGCGGTGGCTTTTGTTTGTGCGGAGGAACCCCAGGAAACCTCTATGAAACCCATAAAGGTATTCGCTATGATCATCAAAGATAATGGAAGGTGAAAGGGAACATGGTTTTTTCATGATTTTTTGGTTATATACAGTTATAAACAGTTACAAGCAGTTATACACAGTTATACATAGTTAAGCAGCTTTTCTCTTAGAGTCTGTCCAGTCATATTCCATTTCATGTGTACAGTCAACATACTGCAAAAATTTGATGTTTATTAAATACATTTAAATCAATATAGGTTTCTAATGTCTAAACAATCAAAACTGTTGCCCACACAGCAGCGCAAGAAATTGACTTGCTTAAGGAAAACCTTTGATCAGACCTCACAGTGGCCAACACTGCAGCACACTGTAGTTAACTTTAGTACACACACCATTTCAGACAGACGTCCTTCATCTGTGCAAGGACCACTGTCCTAAACATCCTGTTTCTCTGGAACCCCAGTATGCTACGCTGCAGTGTTTTCTACCTCTACCCACACACACAGCACAAGTGCAGTCTCAGTCTACTGCCTGGGAGCAGGAACACGAAGCAGGAACAAGCATGTCCCGTGTGGTATGATAGCATCCTGTTGATCTTCCTGTGTTTGGATCCTCCTGTCCCCATGTGGGTCAGAACGGATGTCCACGCTTATTGTGTGGCCACCCGCAGAACGGGAGTGATGAACGCGTTACTCGGGCGTGCGGTGGATCAGCTCGACCGTTCGCTTTGGCGAGCTGACCCGGGCTGGCTGGCAGAGTAGAGAGCAGCTCTGTGGCCGGTGGACAGACTCGGTGACTGCAGTCATGGGTCAGAGACAAGCGTCTGGCTTCGTTTGCTTTCCTGACAAACCCTCCTTTGTTAACGAGGCTGGAGAGCGCGCCAGTAAATAGACCAGTCCAGTCACACGTCTGAGGAGTGGGGACTGTAAACGTACGGGGAGTGGTGCTACAAACGACTGCCGCCATTCTCCATCCGTCTCGTTTCTTTCACGTCTTAAACCCCTGCGGTGCCCCCTGCCAGACTGAAGCCATGCAGGTTCCCCCGCGTGTGCTGACAGCACGTGTGATGTCGCAGCGAGCAGGACATGCTGTGTGTAACCACTATTTGCTTTTCCACAAGGAACGTCACTGGTGACACCCTGACGTGGGTGTGTGAAATTTCGTGACACAAGGGTGAATCATTTTTGTGTGTGCGATTTGTCAAGGGGATAAATTTGCCCTGCTGTGTACATGTGTGTGCGCGTCTGAAAGAGTGTGTGTGTGTGTGTGTGTGTGTGTGTGTGTGTGTGTGTGTGTGTGTGTGTGTGTGTGTCTGAGAGAGAGCGAACGAGAGCACATCTTTCTGAGCCTGGAAGAGATCAGACATGACTCAGCTGTCCAGAGTGAAGCAGCTGTTTTGCTTTCTGACTGTGTTTGTGCGCAGACGCACACACATATTACAGGATATCCTGCCCGCAGCACGCCGGCCTGCTGCCATGGCGCCCGTGGGACTCTAAGGGACACTGAAGGGCTTGAGACGCACACAGCACCATGTCAGTGCTGGAAACTCTCCCGTGTCCTCCAGGAGAGGGAAGGGGGGTGGAGGCACATCTGACTGGCAGCAGCCCCTGAGGCGGAGACACACTACTTCTTAATTCTTCCTAATTCATCATTCACACTGTGTGATCAAATGTTTCCAGTTTGGATTGCAGACCCTTAAAACCACTCTCCCATGTGAGATGATACCATTATTCATTCATTCATTCATTTTCCTGTTAATATACAAAAAAAAAAAACATTCAGGATCTGATCCCAGATCTGCCTCCAGACATATAAAACCGCACTCACCCTCTATGAAGTCGGAGGGGCTGTACACCTTGCCGGCGGCCGTCCGGTCTCCCCGGTTGTTTGGGGCGTTGAGGGAGTGCAGGGCGCTGTCGACCACTTCGCTGAGCTCGTCGCGGTGGTCCTTCCTCACGGGCTTCTCCTCGGGGTGCCGCGTGAGCCCGGTCTCCAGCTGGTAGACCCGCTGCAGGTTGAAGCTCTCGAAAGGGACCACCGCGTACTCGCTGGGTAGCCGCACGCCCGCCCGCACCTCCGCCCGCCCCAGCTGCCCGCGCAGGAACTCCTGCAGGTCGGCCTGGCTTCTCTCCGCCAGCAGCCCGACGCCCGGCACCGTCCCGTCACCCGCGTGGCTCGGGGCCGCGGGACGCTCCTGCAGGGCCTCTCGGAGCTGGGCGATCTGCTTCTTCAGGCTGGAGATGTGCTGCCGGTGCTGCTCCTCTCTCTCCTGGAGCAAGGCCTGGTAGGTATCGTGGCCCGGCGGCCCCAAGGGGGCGCCGCTGAGGCCGGCGGAGCCGCCCAAACCCCCGGGCGATCCAGGGGCGGCCGGCCGGGGCAAGAGAGGACCCGACAGGGAGTCGTCGGTGTGGGGACTGCAGGTGATGATGTAGAGGAGGGAGAGGGAACAGCAGGCCAGAACCAGCACCATGCCCACACGACACAGCCAGTACAGCAAACCTCGCCGCAACATCGCGGCCCGGCCTTGACCCTTGGGCCGACGGATCACACCATTCTCTCAACCGCCTTCGCTGACACAGTGAAACTAGGAACAGCACACAGAAAGGCTGTTCAATACTTCCAGTTGCCTGCACAAAAGCTATCTATCTTAAATATGAAATGGGGGGGGTTGTTATGTTTAGACTGGGTACTGACTATTGCCTTTGAAGGACATCCAGGTACTTTGAGTCTGTCTCTCTCCCTCCCCACACGTCTTCTCGTGTGTCTCTAATCGTATCTCCAGCTCGGCTCTGTCATGGCCGATAAACTGTCTGTGGTGCTGTGTTCAAGGCCTGTTTGCGCTGTGTCCCTGTTACAGTCCCTGTTACTGTCCCTGTTACAGTCCCCTCACGCTTGGCAAATCCTTCTCCTCTCCCCTCTGGATCTGAAAGCCCATGGGTGTCACCGTGGAGACAGGCTGCTTCCGTGCTGTTGGGCTACTTGATCAGAACGCATTTTGTCCCGAAAGAAAAGAAATGTGGCTCAGTGAATAGTTCACCTCTCTGGGAACAGATGGGAACTGGGAACTGAAAATCTTATTGATATAATCTCACTGACTGTACAGGGTTGACAGACTGACATACAGCATTCGTGAAGATTCTTGTTTTGTTACATGTCCACATTCAATTGGAGTGGGTTTGTGTCAGTCAACAGTTCAGGACCAAACAAACTCCAACATCTCCTCCAATCCATCTCCATGTTTTATCCTCCATCGTGTGTGTGCGTGTGTGTGTTTATCCACAGATGTTCTCCTGCAAAAGGAAAGGTGATAATTACAAACTAATTCAATGAATGATGATAAAAAAGCAGACTACATATCACCAGAAAAGGGCAGAAAAGGTCAGAAAAGGTCAGAAAAGGTCTCAAGACACATGAGAAAAGGTCATGATGATGTTAATCAATAGGACGGCGACACTGCTCCGAACATACATCACCGTGAATGGTAGCTTGACATTATCAAGCTGCATGAACTGATTAAATTGATCGTTTAAAAAAGTATCATTTATTCGAGGCGTCAAAGGTTGCATGGTTCGAGTGTGTGTGTCCACTCGGATCACACACTCATGCTTGTTATAAAGTCACCCAAACGTCTGGGTAGTAGACAGAGTGGGTAAGTCATGTGTTGTGGGGCTTGCAGTGTGGGTGAGGTGTGAGAGGGTGGAGCAATGTTAACACTGGCTGCATGCACACACTAGAGAAGAAGTGCAGCACTGTGAACTGAGCAAACACACACACACACACACACACACACACACACACATCACACAACACACACAACACACACATGCACCCACTCACACATATACCACACACACATCACACACACACACCACACACACAGCCACACACACTAAATTCACATACACACATGCACACACTGGTGTACTGTACATGTGCATGCATGTGTGTAAGGACACACACATAGCCTTGTATTACTGTCTTTTCTGTTAACTGACTAATGCTGAATAATGCTGTGCCTACACCAAAACACTAACCCCATAACCCCATGACCCCATGAACCCAGAACCCCGTGACCCCACAACTCCAACCTCAACCTCAGTTAGCAAAATGAAACAGTTTCCCCTTGTAGTGTTTTGAACAGAAATTTTCTTCATGGCAACCAGTGAAATGTCCCTACAATGACTAAATGTTGCTTTCATCATGCTAGGGACATTTGGCCTCTTCTAAAAATAAATGCAACAAACACACACTCACTCTCTCTCTCTCTCACACACACACACACACATCTTATCATTAAATGGAAATGCCCTGTGCATTAGACAAGTAGGTGAAAATGTGTAAAAGACGAAGGTAGGAGGAAATTGAGCAACCGGGGTGTGTGTGTGTGTGTGTGTGTGTGAG